>NW_024870812.1:0-45000 GCF_019054845.1 Dipodomys spectabilis | reverse complement strand
TTCACTTTTTAATTTGCCCAAATTCTGTCTAACCTATCACCACTTATTAAAGAGAATGTCATTCCACAAATATTTGGTTTAACCCTTATTAAATATTCCTTGATAATATTTATGTGGATCTAATCTGGTGCCCTACAGACCCATTGAGCTGTATAATCTTTCCTCAACAAATATAACAATTTTAAACTTACACCTTGAAAATTTGACAGAGAAATATATTACAATTTATCTTTCTTTGTCAGTGAGTCAAAGATTGCTAGTCAGGTGTTTTTAGAAATCGTCATAAACATAAATAAAACTGTGAAGCTGGCCACTCTTGGCTCCTGCTTTTAATTCTAGCTGCATAGGAGGCTGAGATCTGAGCATTGCCATTCAAAGCCAGATGGAACATGATTGTCTTTAAGACTCTTATGTCCAATTAACCACCAGAAAACTAGAAGTGGCACAATTGCTCAATGACTAGAGCATTCACTTTGAAATGAATAGCAGAGGTACAGCGCCCAGGGCCAGATTTCAAGCCCCATGAATGATGATAAAAAAGGCAGGAGACAATTTATATGTTTGCTCAATTATATCCTCCAATCCACAAAAATTGTATGTCTCCATTTATTTAGATTTTTGCTTTTATATTCATTATAGTATAATTTTCAATGACAGTGGGTGAACACACTTTAACACATTTTGACGATGTGTGAAGATAGCACAAAGAAATTCACAGAAAACAGTTGAAACATAAAAGGCAATGGGAATGGACATATAGAAACGGGTTAATCTGGCCCTTCATCAATATATGCGAGTGGAAAATATTTCAATAAGATTTCTTCATACAATTAATATACACCAATTCATAAATATCTTCCAAAGGCTTTGGTATTCAAGTATGAAATAAAGGATAAATACACATTCTGTGGTGAAATGAAAGAAAGATAGATGAGAAAATACATACTTATAGTGATTGTTTAAATAAACTACAAAATTTGGTCAACATTCTGAGGGCTCATGGCTCATTGGTCTAGAAGGCTGCTGGTTTCTAAGATAATACTAAAATGTTAGACTTGAGTCTATCTTTACGACTGCTTAATACTATTGCTTTTTTAGTCAGTATTCTTTTTTATTGTTGTTGGTGGTGGTGGTGGTCATGGGCCTTGAACTCTGGGCCTGGGTGCTGTCCCTCAGCTCTCAACCTCAAGGCTAGAGCTCTACCACTTGAGCCATAGAGCCACTTCCGGTTTTCTGGTGATTTATTGGAGATAAGAGTCTCATAGATTTTCCTGCACAGGCTGGCTTTGAAACTCGATCATCAGATCCCAGCCTCCAGAGTAAGATTAGAGGTGTGAGCCACTGGTGCCCTGCTCCTGTGTACAACAACTTAACCATAAAATAAAATAAAGTAAAATCAAAAAAGGACATATTTGGCAAATAATGTAAAATGATAACTTACAGACAAATGGAAACAATAATATATGTATATGCCTATATACATATATGTACACATCTGTATATATGTATATATAGGTATTTGTATTTATACAAATATAAGTATGAATCTATACATATGTACACATAGTGTGCATACATATGCATTTATTTAAATAGACTTGAATCAGAAATATATTAAGAGCATATTAATGTCAAGGAAATACTATAACCATCCTGAATAAGTTATCAAAAAATCCAAATACATATCTCTATAGTAATGTAACAACAACAAAGGAACATATAGAAAGATCATAACATAGGTAGACATTGCATACATATAGAGATTAGTGATAATAGAAAAAATAATATAGCCCTGCACAACCATTATGTAGAAATTGGAATCCTTATACAATGATGCTTGGCACTTAAAATGATATAGTCAGTTAAACATACTGGCAATCTTTAAAATATTACACATAGAGTTGCCTCTATGATCCAGCATTTTGAATCATAATTTTATATAAAAATAGATTTCAACATATGTTCAATGAGACACATACATATACAAGAATATACATAGAAAAACCTTTTACAATAACATACAATAAAATATTGAAATGCCCATTGAGGATGTTATACAATTATTCATATGCTTACAAAACAATATACTCTATCCATGAGAAAAATATACATGGACTTACTTTGCAAATAGTAATATTACATGGGAGAAATGGATAAAATAGTCTACATTTTCTAATTATATGAGCTTTTTAAAATTGGCCCATCTGTAGAGGTAGAATATGAAATAATAGCTGCTCAAGAGGAGGGTAGGTTGAAATGATGACAGGAAGTGACTACTAATAAATACTGGAGTATTTTGAGAGGGTAGTAATGACAAAATGTTATAGAACTGAAGGTGATGTTCTTACTCTACCTCTTTATCATTCTAAGAATCATTGTACTTTATCAAAGAATTACAGAGTGCTTTTGCATTAAACTAAGGAAAAATTTTAGTATAATATTGGGTGAATCAGAGTGATAATTTAGAATTTAAAATCACAGAATTCTATAATGTATAACTTTAGTATGTTGATGAATAAGACTATTAATAAAATATGATCTGTGATATATCCTCTGAGTGACTATACATGACATTGTGAGTCAGTGAATATTCTACAAAATTATGTGAATTGAGGGATGAGATAGGATTGAGACAATGAGGGATAAAGATCATCAAGATGCATTGTATTGGCCATGGAATGTGGTTTAGTGGTAGACTGCTTGCCTTGCATGTGTGAGTTTGATTCCTCAATACTACATAAAAAACAAAAGCTAGAATTGACACTATGACACAAGTCGTAGAGAGCTAGTTTGAGGAAAAAGAAGCTCAAGGATTTTGCCAAGGCCCTGAGTTCAAGACCCAGGATTAGCCAAAAAAATGCATTGAATTAAGCCAGGCACTAACGGCTCACGTCTGAAATCCTGGATAATCAGGAGGCTGAGGATTGAGGATTGAAGCCAACCCAGGCAAGAAAGTCTGTAAAATTCTTATCTCCAATTAAATATCAGAAAAATCTGAAAGTGCTACTATGCCTCAAGTGATAGGGTTCTAGCATTCATCCAAAGGCACTCAGTGACAGTGCCCAGACCCAGAGTTCAAACCTCAGGAGAGAAAAAAGGAAAAAAAAGCTCACTAAGAACTATTAATAAACTGCTTTGTCAAACAGAAACTCCCATAAAACTACTTAAAGTCAATTAAAAATATGATAAAATACAAGTCATTTTGGGAACCAGATATAGATAGTATACATGGGACAAAGTAAATTTTATATCATTTAGTTTGAGTTGAAATTTGTACTATAGTCTTCTTACATCAATTATGAAATTGACAATACTGCCAATTATAGGTCAATTTCCTGAAGGAAAAGATTGTATTTTGCAGTTTTTTCATAGGAAACTATAGAGGTGATTTTTTTGCCTCTTATTGAAATATATCTGTTATTTTAAAGTAGATTTGTCCTAAGATAATATTAATTTAATCAATCATTTCATTAGGGTGATGAGGGTCAGTTTTTTTTTGAGTAAACGTTATCACTTATAATAAATGAGAGCATACTGTGACAGTTTCCTATTAATATGATAAAATACTTTATAAATTAATTTAAAAGTGGGAAAGATTAATCTTGGCTTCTGATTTTATGCATTTCAGTTTATGTTTCTTTTTTTCTCTTTATTGTGAAAATATTGTACAGAGAGGTTACAATTACATGGGCAAGATAATGAGTACATTTCTTATCAAGCATTGTAGCCTCCTCCTTGGTTTCCCCTTCTCATCCTCCCCCCACCCAATATTCCTCACCCCCACCAAAGTTGTACATCTCCACGTGTATCCCTATTTAAACTATTTGTTTTTTCCCTTTCCTTCCACAAATTATACCAACCTCAAATAGAGTGAAAGCAGGGCTTATACCATGGAGGAGGGAAATACAAAGAAATAATCTTTTAAATGTGTTAGAAACAATCACCTGAAAGAAAAAAAAATAACATCTGTATACATATCTTAGGTTTCATTTCTCTAACATCAACTTATCTGATATTTTCTACTTGACTCAGACATATACTAGTTATTGCAAATAAGGGAAACCATGGGACCTATGATTCTTTGGGCCTGGATAAATTCACAATATAATTTTTCCAAGTCTTTCCATTTCCTAACAAATGGGCAATGCCATTCTTTCTGATGGAGGCATTGAATTCCATTGTGTATATGTACCACATTTTCATGATCCATTCATCTACTGAGGGGCATCTGGGTTGTTCCATATCTTATCTATGGTAAAAAATGTTGCAATAAACATAGTCGTGCTGGTAGCTTTAGTGCGGCCTTGTTTGTGATCATTTGGGTAAATGCCCCAAAGTGGGATTGCTGGGTGGTAGGAGAACTCTATGTGGAGTCTTTTGAGTAACCCCCATACTGCTTTCCAAAGTGGTTGAACAAATTTACACTCCCACCAACAATGCAATAATGTTCCCTTTTGAACACATCCCCTCCAGCATCTGTTGTTATTAGCTTTCTTGATTATTGCCATTCTAACTGAGGTGAGGTGGTATCTCAACGTTGTTTTGTTTTAAATTTCTTTTATGGCTAGAGAGGTTGAGCATGTCTTCATGTATCTATTGGCCATTATTATTTCCTCTTCATAGAAGTTTCTCTTTAAGTCTTTACCCACTTATTTATTGTGCTGTTGTTTCTTTGAAGATTTGTTGTTGGGGGATTTAATTTTTTGAGTTCCAGGTCTATTTTAGATATGAGACTCTTGTCTGTTGTGAGGCTAGTGAAGATCTTCTCCCAATTTTAGGCTTTCTATTAATCTTGCTAACTATGTCCTTTGCCATAAAGAAGCTCTGCAATTTCATGCAATGATATTTGTCCAAACTTTCTTTTATTTGTTGTGTTTATGGGTCTCTATTAAGAAAATTTCGGCCTGTGCCAAGGAGAACTACGGTTTCTCCTATTCCATCCTGTAATATTTTCAGGGTGTCTGCTTTGACTCCGAAGTCTTTGATCCATTTGGAGTTGATTCTGGTGCAGAGTGATATATAAAGGTCTAGCTTTAATTTTCTGCAAGTACTTATACAATTTTGCCAGCACCATTTACTGAAGAGGCTGTCTTTCTTCCATTCTATTTTTTTAGTTCCATTAGATGTCTATAGGTCTGTAGGTTCATTTCTTGGTGTTCTATTCTATTCCATTTGTCCTGAGGTCTGTTCTTGTGCCAGTACTAAGCTATTTTGTTTACTATGTCTTTGTAGTAGAGTTTGAAATTTGGTATTGATATTCCTCCAGTAGTGTTCTTTCTGTTGAGGACCGTTTTAGCTATTCTGGGTCTTTTATTTTTCTATATGAGTTTTTGGATTGCCACTTCAATTACCTTGAAGAATGAGGATGGAATATTGCTAGGTATCAAATTGCCCTTGTAGATAGCCTTGGGAAGTATTGCCATTTTCATGATTTTGATCGTTCCAATCCAGGAGCATGAGAGTTTTTGCCACTTTCTAAGTTCCTTTTGATTTCCTGTTCAGGTTTTTAAAGTTTCCATCATAGAGGTCCTTCATTTCTTTGGTTAAGTTAATTCCTAGTTATTTTATCTTTTGTGGGGCTATTAGGAATGGAGTTGCTTTCCTAATTTCAACAAGACTTTTCTCATTGTTGGCATACAGAAAATTCATTGATATTTTTTATTTTTATTTATTTTTATTGTGAAAATATTGTACAGAGGAGTTACAATTACATGGACCAGATAATGAGTACATTTCTTATTAAGCATTGTTGCCTCCTCCTTTGTTTCCCCTTCCCATCCCTTCCCATCCGTCCCCCACTCCAGCTAATCCTTTCCACCCCCCGCACCAAAGTTGTAACATTTGTTTTCTTTTCTTTTTTAATTTTATTTTATTTTATTTGAGAACATACTGTACAGAGGGGTTACAATTACATGGGCAGGATAATGCATACATTTGTTACCAAGCATTGCAGCCTCGTCCTTTGTTTACCCTTCACCTCCTTTCCCAGCCTCCCCGCTCCCCCCCCCACCCAATCCTTCCCCCCCTCCCCCCCACACCGACATTGTAAAGCGCGTTTTTGACATGACATTTTATACTTCTCATTGTTGCAACAAGTCCACCTGAATCCTTAAACGACTTGATTGTCCCCATCTCCTCCACAAGTTATACTGACATCAAATATAGTGAAAGCGGGGGTTACACTGTGGGGGAGGGACATACAAAGCAACAAAGAAATAATCTCATAAATGCGTTAGAAACACATGCATGAAAAAAAAATTAAAATACATATTTAAGGGATCGCTTTCCTAAAATCACATTATCTGACCTTTTCCGCTTGACTCATACATATACTAGATATTGCATATAAGGGAAACCATGGGACCTATGTTTCTTTGGGCCTGCCTTACTTCACTTATTATAATTTTTTCCAAGTCTTTCCATTTCCTAACAAATGGGGAAATGTCATTCTTTCTGATGGGGGCATAGAATTCCATTTTGTATATATACCACATTTTCTTGATCCATTCATCTACTGAGGGGCATCTGGGTTGGTTCCATATCTTAGCTATGGTAAATAATGCTGCAATAAACATAGTTGTGCTGGTAGCTTTAGTGTGGTGTTGTTTGTAAACATTTGGGTAAATGCCCAAAAGTGGGATTGCTGGGTCATAGGGGAGTTCTATGTGCAGTCTTTTGAGGAACCTCCATACTGCTTTCCAAAGTGGTTGAACAAGTCTACATTCCCACCAACAATGAAGTAAGGTTCCTTTCTGTCCGCATTCCCGCCAGCATCTGTTGTTGTTAGAGTTCTTGATTTTTGCCGTTCTAACTGGAGTTAGGTGATATCTCAATGTTGTTTTGATTTGCATTTCTTTTATGGCTAGGGACATTGAACATTTTTTCATGTGTCTATTGGCTATTCTTCTTTCTTCTTCAGAGAAGTTTCTCTATAAGTCTTTCGCCCACTTATTTATTGGGCAGTTGTTTTTTTGAGGATTTGTTGTTGGGGGATTTAATTTTTTGAGTTCCAAGTATATTTTAGATATGATACCCTTGTCTGTTGTATGGCTAGTAAAGATCTTCTCCCAATCCGTGGGCTTTCTATTGATCTTGCTAGCTATGTCATTTGCCCTGCAGAAGCTCTGCAACTTTGTGCAATCCCATTTGTCCAACCTTTCTTTGATTTGTTGTGTTTCTGGGTCTCTATTCAGAAAATTTTTGCCTGAGCCAAGGAGACCTAGGGTTTCTCCTATTCCATCCTGTAATGTTTTCAGAGTGTCTGTTTTGAGTTCAAGGTCTTTGATCCATTTGGAGTTGATTCTGGTGCAGGGTGATATATAAGGATCTAGCTTTAGTTTTCTACATGTAGCTAACCAATTTTGCCAGCACCATTTACTGAAGAGGCTGTCTTTCTTCCATTCTATTGTTTTAGCTCCCTTATCGAAGATTAGATGGCTATAGGTCTGTAGGTTCATTTCTGGGTTTTCAATTCTATTCCATTGGTCCTGAGGTCTGTTCTTGTGCCAATACCAAGCTGTTTTGATTACTATGGCTTTATAGTAGAGATTGAAATTTGGTATTGCTATTCCTCCAGCAGTGTTCTTTCCGTTGAGGAGTGTTATTGCTATTAGGGGTCTTTTATTGTTCCATATGAATTTTTGGATTGCCTCTTCTATTTCCTTGAAGAATGAGGGTGGAATTTTGATAGGTATTGCGTTGAATTTGTAGATAGCCTTGGGAAGTATTGCCATTTTCACGATGTTAATCTTTCCAATCCAGGAGCATGGGAGGTTTTGCCATTTTTTAAGTTCTGTGTTGATTTCCTTTTCCAAGATTTTAAAGTTTTCATCCTAGAGGTCCTTCACTTCTTTTGTTAAGTTAATTCCTAGGTATTTTATTTTTTGTGGGGCTATTACAAATGGGATTGCTTTCCTAATTTCAGCCACACTTTTCTCATTGTTGGCATACAGAAATGCCATTGATTTTTGGGGGTTAATTTTATAACCTGCTACTTTGCCAAAGTTTTGAATCAGCTTGAGTAATTTTGCAGTTGAGTCTATGGGATTCTTTAAATACAAGATCAGTAATTTTCGTTTTCGACATAACAACTTGTACTTCTCATTGTTGCAACGGGTCCACCTGTATCCTTATTTAAACGTCTTGTTTTTCCCCTTCCCCTCCAAAAATTTTACCGGCATCTAATACAGTGAAAACAGGGGTTATACTGTGGTGGAGGGACATACTAAACAACGAAGAAATAATCTTATAAATGCAGTAGAAACAATCACATGAAAGAAAAACTCATTTGAGAACCTGTCTTAGGGTTCATTTCCCTAACATCACCTTATCTGACCTTTTCTGCTTGAAAGTCATTGATTTTTGAGGGGTAATTTTATACCTTGCTACCTTGCCAAAGTTTTGAATCAGCTTGAGTAATTTGGGAGTGGAGTCTATGCGATTCTTTAAATACATGATCATGTCATTTGCAAAGAGGGAGAGTTTTACTTCTTCTTATCCTCTTTGGATCCCTTTTATGTTTGCATCTTGTCTTATTGCTGTAGCTAGGCATTCTAACACTAGATTGAAGAGCAGTGGGGACAGTGGGCAACCTTGTCTCATTCCTGAGTTAAGAGGAAATGGCTTTAATTTTTCACCATTAAATATAATGCTCGCTGTAGGTTTGTTATATACAGCCTTTATTATATTGAAGAATGTCCCATGGATTACTAATTTTTCCAAAACCTTCATCATAAAGGGGTGTTGGATCATGCCAAATGCTTTTTCTGCATCTATTGAATAAACATGTGGTTCTTATCCTTGCTCCTGTTGATGTGATGAATTCTCTTAATTGATTCGCGTTAATTGGACTAGCTTTACATCCCTGAAATGAATAGTGTTTGATCGTGGTGTATGATTTTTTTGGATGAATTCTGGAAGTGGATTGGCCAAAATTTTTTTGAGAAATTTTGCATCAGTGTTCATCAAAGAAATTGGTCTATAGTTCTCTTTCTTTGAGTCCCTACCTGGTTATGGGATGTGTGATATGATGGCTTCATAGAATGAGTTCAGTAGTGAACTTTCTCTTTCAATTTCATTGAAGAGTTGGAGGAGTATTGGTGTGAGCTCTGCTTTGAATGCCTTGTAAAATTCCGCTGTAAAACCATCTGGTCCTGGGCTTTTCTTAGATGAGAGGTCTCTTATTGCTATTTCTATTTCAGTGCTTGATATGGGCCTGTTAACATGATTTAACTCATCTTGGTTTAGTTTCGGTGTGTCAATATTTTCTAAAAAAAAGGTCCATTTCTGCCAAGGTCTCAAACTTATTAGCATAAAGTTTTGAGAAGTATTCCGTTTCCATTCTCATCTCTGAATTTATTTATTTGGGCGTGTTCTCTTCTTTTTCTGATAAGATTTGCTAAGAGTCTGGCAATTTAGTTACTCTTTCCGCAGATCCATTTCTTTGTTTTATTGATTGTTTCTATGGTTTTTTTGGTTTGTAATTAATTTAATTCTGATTTAAATATAATTATAAAAAAATTCTTTCCATCTACTGGATTGGGGTTTGTCTTGCTGTTCTTTTGCAAGGAGACTCAGATGCCTCATTAAATTTTTGGTTTCAGATCTCTCCAATTTGTTGATGTAGGAACTCAGAGCTATAAACTTGCCACTTAGAACTGCCTTGGCTGTGTCCCAGAGTAGCTGGTAGTTGTATGTTCATTTTGTTGAATATCATGAAGACTTGAATTTCCTTTCTAATCTCTTCCCTGACCCACTCTTGATTCAGCAGTGTGTTGTTCATCCTCCATGTATTACAGGACTTTCTTTGGTGGCTTTTGGTGTTAAATTCTAATTTTATTCCCTTGTGGTCTGAGAGAATGCAAGGTATAAGTCTAATGTTTTTGAATTTGGACAAGTTTGCTTTGTGGCCTAAAATATGTTCTATTTTGAAAAATGTTCCATGTGCTGCTGAGAAAAATGTGTATTCTGATTGTGTTGGGTGAATTATTTGGTAGATATCTGTTACATGTAGTTGATCTATGCAGTTTTTTCGATCTGTTGTTTCACTGTTGAGTTTTTGCTGAGTTCATCTCTCTAGTGTGGAAAGTGTTGGGTTGGTGGTGACACATTACCCCATGTCAGGAACATGTGATGGAGTATGTGTATTCATGGAAACCAGGAATTAAATAAGAGGAGGAATAGGGGTGGGAGAGGGAGAAAGAGGAGGAGGGGAATATGGAGAAGGAGAAGGGAAAGGACAAGAAGAAGGAAACGTAAAGAAAAAGAAGGAAGAGGAAGAAAGGACTTTGATCTTAACATCCTCTTTGATCACAAGTTCTCAGTAACCAAATCTCTACAACTATGCCCACATGAAATGGTTCACCTCTTTATGGCAACATAATGAAAGATAATTATTAATCCTAATCCTTTATGATTTAAGATTAATTTCTAGAGTGGTGGGTAAATATTTCTATACATTGCGATAACTTCTGTTCCTAAATATTTATTTGAATTAATCAGAGAAGCTATTTGACATGGAGGAGGTTATACTATTGCTGGAGAGCTATTTTGAGTGCAAATACATTTTATTTAACAGATAAGGAAGCTTCAAGAGATTTCATTTGTGATGTTCAAAAACGACTATTTCATCTAACTCATAATGACTTGAATTATTCATAATTTTATGATATTTCCATTCAAGTTTTTGTCATTTAAAGTTAGGTTCTTTCTTTCTAGTTGAAGGAAAAATAAATACTATCACAATTACTTATTTCTTAATTATTCTATAGAATAGATATAATATGAATTTCTTACCATTCAAAAATAAGTTATATTCAAGTCTATAAGAATAAGATTGATTCAATTTCTAAAAATCACTGTTGACATAAAATACATGAAATTCAGTGTTTCTGTGAAATGTCTTGGTAATAAAACCTCAGAAAAACATGACCAGTAACTAAGATTTTTATATACTCAAAAAATGTATGAATCTATACTCTTTGTCAAAAAAGTTTAGGTTTAAAAGAAGAGAAAATCATGTGACCACAGTAGATAATGATTTAATGAAAAATTGCTTCATTCACCCTGACAGAGCTTATTGCTTTTAGCTTACTTGAGAAATTTGATTAATGATCCCTTTGTCACTTTTGAATAATAGGATATTTCAATTTGTGCAAAGATTCTGTCATTTAAACCTTTGAGTGTATATTTTTTCATAAAAATGAAAACTATTTTTCACAGAGCAATTTCAGTTTTAATTGTCAAATAAATATGTAAATGTTAATTTGTTAAATTGATCCTCTAGAATTTAAATAATAAGAAATTTGTTTTATTCATAGATATATTAAATCTGTATTAAATATGGTATCTCAAGCTTGTAATCCTCACTACTCAGGAAGCTGGGGTTCAAAGCCTGCCTTGGCAACAAAGAAATCATCTTATAAATATGTTAGAAACAATTGCAAGAAAGAAAAAAAATTTGAATACTTATCTTGGAGTTCATTTCACCTAACATCTACTTATCTGACTTTTCTGCTTGTCTCAGAAATGTCCCTCCCCCATGGCTTAACCCCTGCTTTTATTGTGTTTGATATTGGTATAATTTGTTGAGAGGAATAGAAAAAACATATGGTTTAAATAAGGATTCAGGTCGACCCATTGCAACACTGAGATGTACAAGTCGTTATGTTGAAAAATGAACTTTACAACTTTGGCTGGGGATTTGGGGCAGAGAGGGTGGGGGAAGAGATGGGCAGGGTTCGGAAGCAGAAACAAAGGAGAAAGCAACAGTATTTTCACAATAAAAAAAATTTTAAAATAAAAAAAGCCCGCCTTGTCAAGAAAGTTTGTGAGTCGCATCTCAATTAATCACACACACATCACAACACACACACACACACACACACACACACACACACACACACACAAAGCCAGAAGTGGAGTTGTGGCTCAAATGTGGCAATGTCCTTGAGGGGAAAAAAATCACTAAAGGATATGTCTTGAGTTCAAATCACAAAAACAACACATACAAACAATATTATGTCTAAATTTTTATTTTTTGTTTTTTTTTTGGGTTTTTGGGGGGGGGAGTCCGGTAGTGGGGCCTGAACTCTGGGCCTGGGCACTGTCCCTCAGCTCTTCAGCTCAAGGCTAGCACTCTACCTCTTGAGCCACAGCACAACTTCCGGCTTTTTTCTTTTTGCTTATGTGGTGCTGAGGAATTGAACCCAGGGCCTCAGGCATGCAAGGCAAGCACTCTACCACTGAGCCAACTTCCTAGCTCTACATTTTTATTTTTGTTTGAAGAAATAATATCAAAAGTAATATTTGGCATATATCTCAAAATTTCTGTGAAGTTGTTTTTAGTACAATTTGTCCTAAGATATAACATAAGTTATTAAAATTAATATTAATCTAGTGTATTTATAATTATTCATAACACCTTGGAGTACAACAGTTGGTATTTTTTCTATAGCCATAAGAAACATTGTGAGTAAAAGAAAGAAAGGAAGAATGGTGGAAGAAAAAGAATAAAAGAAAGGAAAGAATGAAAGAAAGAAACGAAGAAAGAAAGGAGAGAGAGATTTAGGGATGGAGGGAAGGTGGAAAGAAGGAAAGAAGAAAAGAAGGAAGGAAGGAAAAGAGGAAGGAATGAAGGAACCAGGGAATGAAGGAAGGGAGGGAGGAAGGGAGGGACAAAAGCAATTTAAATTATAAAATCTGCTATATAGCCCAACATAAAGTTCTTATAATTAACCTTTTAGTAACTGTAAATTTGAAATTTTCATTACTCTGCAAGTTCACCATGCATGAATGAAACCAACAAATGAAGAATCAGATAAAACCAGGTGAATCTGTTTGCATATGCAGTAAATATGTAAGCAAATCTTTTACTCATTGTCTATACATCATCAAAGAATTATATGCAAACAATTTACATTTAGTTATAAATATTCTAAAAATTGAGGTAACCAAAGGATGTCAATATATTATATAATATGAATACTAGGAATAATAGTGCTATTAGTATTACTGTTCTCATATATATCAATTGTAATAATTTTATTATGTAATTCATCAGGGAAATTAGCACCCTCTGATTTTGGTGTCTGTGGGTCCTAATAGTGGAATGTAATTAAAATCAAAGGAGATCTGTATTTGTTGGCTCAAACGAATAATTCTGAAAGCAATTAACTCATCAGAGATTGTTCAAATACATCAGAAGGGCCCTAGTAAGGCTGTACTACGTTTGCATGGTTATCTATGATGTGATTCATGAGCACTAAACAATCATACTTCACTTTGCCATCACTAAAATTATTCCTATTGTAAGGAGAATCATTCACATAATTCACATGATATAAGATTATCCTTAAGTAATTATCTTCTATGAAAAAATATCCAAATGATACACCACACTGAGTTAAAGAAAAAGTTGCACAGTGTATTGGGCGATGTAACTCCTTCCAGATACATGTGTTGCGATTCTAGTCCCCTGCTTGGTGACTTTAGAATGAACCTTTCAAAGATGACCCAGCAATAATGATCCTAATTAAAGAAGCCGAATATAATTACTCTGCCATGTGAAGGTCCAGAAAATAGATTATAATGAACCAGAAAGTGGACCCCCATAAGACAAAGAATTGGGCTGGGAAGGTGACTCAATGGTAGAGCGCTTGCCTTGCATGCATGAGGCCCTGAGTTCGATTCCTCAGCACCACATAAACAAAAAGAAAAAGCCAGATGTGGTACTGTGGCTCAAGTGGTAGATCGCTAGCCTTGAGCTGAAGAGCTGAGGGACAGCAACCAGGCCCAGAATTCGGGTCCCAGGACCGCACCCCCCCAAAAAAAGACAAATAATTGATTGAATTACCATTTTTATAACCAATGTTTAAGCTCCCAGATATTGGATAATATACTCCTGATATTTTTAAACCACTTACTTTGAAATATTCTATTATAACAGACCAAAGGCTGACAAAAAGCAAAGCAGTTTATATTTAAATTTCACAAATTCTGATAAAAAAGTTTCATAAAATTTTATTTGAATTTTATTCTCCAAGTCTCCAGATTGAAAATATTTTTAAATGGGAATTGAATTGAGGTTCAACTCTCTATTCAACTATCATAATTATTTTTTTGAATATTTTTATTATGTTTAGTTGTATGAAGGGGTTGCCATTCACTGAAACAGTGTGTGGATACAGAGCATCTTGATCAATGTCACGCCTCTCAACATTTTTATCCACCCCTCCCAATCCTTATGTATCTCAATATTATGTTAGGGAATTACTTGGCATTTAACAAAGCAGTTTATTGTACAATGAACCTGGAATTGTGTTACCACTTCTACATCTTCACCCCAATTTCACATTATCCTTTGCTTTGTATGTTTCAATTTTGGGAAGTATACAATGGATTCTTGCCTGTACTTTCCCTTTCAAATTCCTAACACTCTCACATTGCCCCCTAATGACCTCTCTTTCATTACACATTTACTGATATTTATTTTGTTTGGTTTTGACTTAGTCTTTTAAGAGAATTATAGTATTTTCACTCTCCATGGTCTCTGACACTTCAGACAATTCCTTTGTACCTCCTTCCATATCATCTAGTGTGTTTACTTTTACATTGATAGGCACCTTGTATCTACCACAAATAAGAAAATTCATGCTAGATAAGTTTCTCTGGGTCTGCTTTATTTCACTTAATATTATTTCTAAGTGTTTCAGTTTCCTTAAGAATGGTGCAATATTATTCTTTCTGATGGATGAACAGAATTCTATTATGTATGTATATATATTTTTGTGTATATATATGTATATATGTATACACACATGCATATATACATACATATATACATACATTATATACATACATATATATTTGTAAATTGGATCAATAAAATTATATATATATATATATAATTTGTATATACATATAAAATTCTTGATCTCTTTTTACAATGATAGGCATCTGGGCTTTTCCGTATCTTGGTTACAGAAAACAATACAATAATGAACATGATTGGGCTAGTAGCTTCAGTGTGTCCTTGTTTCTGCTCTATTGGATAAATGCCCATAAGTGGAATTGCTGGATCATAGGTAGTTCACCATTCAGTTCTGTGAGCAATTTCCATGGTGTTTTCCAAAGTGGTTGAACAAGATTACATTCCCACCCACAGTGTAATACAGTTTCCTTTGGGTCACATCCCTATCTGTACCTGTGATTGATTGTTTTTTCATGATATTGCATCAGGGGTGAGATGAATCTCACTGTTGTTTGGATTTGCATTTCTTTAATGGAGAGAGTTTTGTCTATTTCTCATTCTTACTTATTCTTCTAAGAGGTTAAGTCTTTATCCCATATATTAATTGGGTTCTTGTTTATTTGAGGGTTTATTTTGTTGGATTTAACTTTTTGATCTCTAAATATGGGTTAGTTATGAAAACCTTTGTCTGATCCTTAGGTAGAAAATCTTCTTCCATTCTGTTCTGCTTCTATATGTACTGCTAACTTTTTCCTTTGCTATGAAGAAACTCTTCAGTATGATGCAATTCCATTGATCCAGATAGAATGATATTAGACCACTCATAAGGAAATGGAAAGGCTTGGAACCAACTTATATTAAGTATAGAAAGACAAACTCAAAGAAATATAAGTTGCCTGATTTCCCTAATTTGTTGTATTAGAATGTACCTCTAATTCTACAAGTAAACACACTTGGATAGTAAAAGAGAAAACATTACACTTTGACATGATAAATTATATGGGTTTCTAAACATTTATACAGTGAGGTCAAAGGAGGATGCCCTTTGGAGAGGATCACAAAGGCTCAATGGCTATATGAATATTATCATATAAAATGATCTCCAAGAAATGATAATGAAAGTTTTTCTATTATTTTGCTTTTACCTTCTGTGTTCTGATGCTGTTTTTTTTTTTTTATTAATTTGTGCACTTTGGTCTTATGTGTAAGTGTGGACCCTCCCCCCCACTCAGAGCCAAAGTTATAAACTTCATTTTTCTACATAACATCTTGTACATCTCATTGTTGCAATGAGTTCATATGTATCCCTTTTTAAACAATTTGGTTTTTCCCTTCCCCTCCACAAATTATACCAACATCAAATACAGTGAAAACAGGGTTAAGTTTTATATATATATATATATTATAGTAGGAGCATCTATACAATCTTGAAAGTTGGAATTACACAAAATACGCAACGTGGCTAGGCACTGGTGGTTCAAGGATGTAATCTTAGCTAGTTAAAAGGCTGAGATCTGCAGATCCCAGTTCAAAGCCAGCTCGAGTTTGAAAGTTCATTAGATTCTTATCTCCAATTAACCACCAGGGCAAACGGAGTTCCAGTTTAGATTGTATGTCGAGCACTGGCCGAGATCACAACCCACACCCTGAGTTTAAGCCCTAGGATCAACAGAAACTAAAACATAAATTAAAAAATGGAGTTAGATATTTTAGAATGAAGCACAATTTAATATACTCTGCATTGTTAGGAGACTAGACTTCTGTATTAGCTTCATAACCTTCCATAGTAAGTGATACTGTCCATTTATTAAACAGAAAAGCTTACTCAGATTAACAAGTTTGAAGGCTTCAGTGTATGTTCAGTTGGTTTTATTGCTTTGCGGGCCTATGACAAGACATGGGGAGGATGTCAGAGAAAAGTTTTTGACCTAATGATTAAAAGATAAAAGAAGAATGTAGATGAGTATCTATGGTCTCATAGGTTTCATGCAGAAGAACTTAATCTCCATAAGAACTACTCAGGTACTCTCCACAGTCTGGTAGGAAATAGAAAGTCATTTTTCTTTAACACTTAGGTCTTTCTGGGGCATTCTAAATTCAAATGACAACATCTTCACCAATGATAATGATTTGTCCAGGCGTGGAAGCAACTGGATATTTCTATAAATTCTAATCAGTGCCCAGCAGACTAAATATTTTATGGAATTCCTATTATAATATTTTTTGCAAACTGACTGCGTCTTTATACTACATATGTGTATATCTGTGTGTTTGTATGTGTGTATTTTGTGTTTGAATAAACTAATAAAACAATGTAGCAGATAAAAGTACTAGTATGTCCTTTCGTTTTTGTCCCATACCATGAAAGTCTGCCACAATTCCCAATCAAATCCTATCCAAGATTCAAACATTAATGCTATCCCAAAAGTTTTGCATGCCAACCCAAGTACATCTACCTCGTTTAAGATGGGCATGGCATTGGAAAATTTTAAGTCTTCCAATTACGTTCTCACCAAGGAAACAACATACAATATTTCTTTTAAAAATACCTAGATTTTTGAACACTTTAGCCAGAAAATTGAAGGAATATACTTTATTGGATTTAATTTAAATATTTAGTTACTTAAATGTATGTTCTATATCTACAACATAGAGCCCTATTAAACTACATAATTGCAAAACTCATCTATTACCATCTTCCATGAAGACAGTCCTTGCTGAAAACAAACCAGATGTGGTAAACAAATTAATATGTACACCATTGTCAAATGCTGCACTTCTAAAGCATGGAAGTGACAGAACAATTAATGCCTGTGAACAGCTAGTTCTAAGGAGTATGGAAAGTGATTACTTTGCGCCCTAAGTGGAAAAACGTACAGATGTTTCAGGTTGTGCTTCATTGCTGGCATTTGTGAGATATATTTTGGAAAGCACTATGAATGAAAGTATGCTATTTCATAAAACTTTTCTGAAGGAAAACTTATAGAAGCAAACCAAACAATGGGATTTTTTCCCTTAACAAATGCTTTCTGGGTATATTGTGCTATACACTATAATGATGAAATGATCATTTCTTTGGAAAAGTAATGAAAAACACTGTCACCTGTTGAATTTCTTTTTAAAGTATCTTAAATGATAAGGATGAGGAAATTTAAATGGGTTCATATTATCAAGTATTAGTTTAATTTTATATTAAATGTTAAAACAAACTGACAGCGTATTAGTCCATCAAGATTTACAGAGTAAGTTTCTGGCATATATTTTCTTTTGTTCCTCTTTTTTTGGGGGGGTGTGATATAAATATATTTTTTCAAAAAGGCAACTTGGTCTTAACCATTACCCACAAAATTCATGCTGTTATAGAATCAGAGTTTTTTGGATTAATTTAAGACAATACTAGGTTCATTTTATGTCAACACAAAATATAAAAACCAATGACATTTTCACTGAACATCCACTAATAAAAAATCATGAATTAATAAAGTAAAACTCTATGTCAATTTTTTGCCGGTTGTGGGCCTTGAACTCTGGACCTGGGCACTCTGCCTCACCTCTTCAGCTCACAGCTGCCACTGTACCACGTGAACACAGTGCAGTTTCTGGTTTTAGGTGGTTTGTTGGAGATAAGAGTCTCACAGACTTTTCTGCCCAGGCTGGCTTTGAAAAACTATCCTCAGATCTCAGACTCCAGAGTAGCGAAGATAACAGGAATGAGCTAACAAAGCCCAGATCCAAGTCAATTTTTAAAAAGCAAGCTTTGAAACTTCTGGTTTTTCCAATAAACAATTTTATTTTTTCAGCATTAGTTTATAAAACTATGAGTTATTTTTAGATGTAACTGGGATTTTTTAAACTATTCAAATATATTATTTACTATTACTCAGTATCTCACAAAAATCCACTATCATTGACTTTGCACAAAGTCAATTATTACATACTATCTTACACACTATAATTATTACATTCAATATTGCGTATAGTGTAAAGTGAAAATAGTTTGCACCATTTTATATAAATTACTAGGTGTTATTTTAACTTTATAAACTCACATCTGTGGTTTTACACTAAGGGAAAAAAGATTTTAGAGTTAAAATAAAATATGAATGCATAGTGTTTCCCAATTGTGTCCCAATTAAAACAAAAATTCTGAGTTCTTACAGACAAAATTATTTTCCTTTCACTAAAGACTTTGAAGTAATACCTTTGGAAATAGTGAGGAAAAGGAAGCAGAATTCAACTCACATCAATCAATGTCTCTATTATTTTGATACCCCCTTCACTAAGACCTGCCCGCTCCCACTTGTCAGTGTCTGTCTTAGAATTCTATTTGGGAAAGTTCTAAATCACGGATTTTTTTTTGTACTTCCTGTTATTTGAAACAAAATATATACACAAAACTCCTGAAATAAAATGCACATATATGTTAAAGTCACCACAGCTGGAAAAACAACCAAGAAAGTGGAACTCCCCCAGGAACAAAAACATGTTGGGCCCAGTTTTTCTTTAAGTACAAAACCTCAAATACATGTTAATTTGAGTAGAGCTATAATTATAACTGTCTCTCAGAAATAAGGTTGTGCTCATTTGTAATTAAATTCATCTGGATGAACCTAATATAGCAAATCCTTTGGATCAAATTTTTTAAAACAAATGTAACTGTATATTAATAAAGATCTGCACATCTTTAAAAGGAAAAATGCTATAGTACTAAATCACAAAAATCATGACAAACTAAAAAAATTCAGAAATGCAATGAATAAGTCCAATAGTAAATACCACTGATTTAACAAGAACAAAATATGCACATAATAGAATCTGAGCAGTGTATATGAGTGTACATAATTTTAAACTACTCCAAATTACACTGTTTGTAGATTACTGAATGTGGGTTTTCGAAGGAAAACATCAGCACATTACATAAATGAAATTAAAAATCTCATGAAAGAGAATAGTAGTTTCTGGAAAATACTATTTTAATAATTGGTGGTCAAAATCTTTCTAGTACTGACAAAATTGCATACCTATTTAGTTAGATCTGAAAAAGACCCAAGCTACTCGAGCTGATTTGAAACTTTGGCAAAGTATACAACTATAGCATTATAATGCATGTTGATTCTGGCATGGAATTCATTTCCTCTTTGATCTAACAAATGAATACATGAAAGAACATAGCTGCTCCAACTAAATATCAAGACCTAACTAAGCATAAAATCAGAAAAGTCATCATGCAAGCCGTATTTCAACTGGGGTAAAAGAAAAATCAGTCATACAGGTTCTGTATTGATTTTAATTGTTGATTTTTCATAAAGTATTTCCTTTAGCTTGCATTTTTCAAACATTGTGTTATATGATGTATATCTTGGTAACTAATTTTGGGTGCCTCCTTAAATTTTGTTCTGAGTGTAATGTCTCACTTCAGTTCCTAACCCATGAAATGATGTTGTTTACAAAACAAATGCTAATAACCACTGTTTATAATACGCAAAATCACATAACATGACACCAGTAAGTATAGGTTAACATTTTGATATCATGGTCTCATGACTTATGAGGCCTATCTGCTTGAGTTTAGTTGTACCTAAATTTAACCACTGTTAAAAAATGTTTATATATTTATCGGTCTCCCATCAGCGATTAAACCTGAGTATAAAGCCTAAGGAAAATGATAAGGTAAGAATTTAGCTATTCTGTATATAATGTAAACAAAATGCAGCATAGAGTAACTCACTGGTTTAAAGTCAAGCTATTTCTCCAAAACATTCTAAGAATTTCCTTACAATGTGTATTATTCTCAAGAAGGGAATGAGGAATGTGAGGACTAACCAAGTACTGTCTTCAAATATACATAATTTGGATTTAGCCCTTTATTTCACAATAAGCATTTTTGATAAAAAAAAAAAACTGAATAATTGATTTTCTGGTCAGGTATAATATATCCTAGTTGCATAAACCAAACTCCATTCAGAAAATGGTATATAGCAATTAAGTAAACAAAACATATTCAATAAATAGCAAAAAGTACATACCTATAGAGAATATTTTGAAGAATGCATTAGAAATATTCTAATATAATACTGAATTTGATTGAACAATTTCACATTGACAGTAATTAACTAGAATACTTTAATGCTAATTGGACAAGATTGTCTTTCTAAATGAGCAAAGCCTATTTCTCCTTTTATTTTGTCAGGGAAATAACTGACAAAAAAGGAAATTAACATATGAATTTATAACAACTGGAATGAATTTTTCTTCTTATTACCAAATATTAATTTCACAAAGTAATTTTATTGTGTTATACACATATGTCCTCATAATGTTGCTTATTAAATTTTATTCCTTTTATTAATTCATTATCCTATTTTTATAACTGGAATTTTATTATGTGATCATACTAACTTATGAAGTATTTGAACATATTTATTCCACACTATTTCTCTTCATCTCCTTATTCACTTTTTTCCAAACTCAATCAGTTCCATCTTTTATACGTGGGTCATTCATTTTATGTTCTGGAACTAGAGTCTACATGTGAGAAATCTAGTATTTGTTTACACAGTATGGCTTATTGCTTTAATATGAAGGTTTCCATTTCTATCTATTTTCCTGAAGATGAAGGTATTTCATTATCATGAGTGGCTAAATAATATATTATTGTGTACATATACATAAATATATATATATATATATATATATTACAATTTCTTTATTCAATCAATGATTAAGAAACATGTAGGTGAATTCTGTATTCATTTTTTTAATGGGAGAAGGAAGGATGGAAATAATGGTGTTTGGATTGAGAAACGTGATCTTTAGGTTGGCACTCATTTGAAACATCTTCCCAGCTGCACTTTCATCAGTATTTCAATTATGCATTATATTTAAAAAGTGATATATAATTACATTTGTGATGGTGTTCTTTTTCAGTAATTAAGTTATTTTTTATTACAGTGTTACATTTAGTATGTCATGTGAGTATGGGGATGTATGTGAACATGAATATGCATACATGTTTGTAGGGAAGCTGAATGTATATGAGATACAGAATTCAAATAAAAGTTTGAGACCTATAAGTTGCTAAATTGATGTATATGTCCAGTTTGTGGAGTGTGATTTCAAGATCACATTTTGGTAGGTTTCATACCAAATAAATAGATGTTTCTAATCCAAAATCTTAAGGAATAAAACAAATGCTCTGTTCCATAATCATTCAGTCTTAGTACTGCAGACATTGTAATAAGTGGAAAAAATGATTGAAAGTATGATGGGTCAGTAATAATCCTTTAGAAACTAAAATTTCCCAAAAACTTCAGATGTACTCTTTGGATATAAATTACAAATATATTTATAAACATACAGATAAAATATGAACATGTTATATATATAAATATACAAATATACTATAAATAAATTATATGTTTAGTTTAAATATGTATCATATATATTGATACATATTTAAATGTAATTCATCTCATCATATATATATATACATATATATATGTATATACTTTTCTTTCTTTTTTATTTGGTCAGTCATGGGGCTCAAGGCCAGAACTCGATCACTTCAGACATAGTGCCACTTATGGTTTTCTGATGGTTAATTGGAGATAAGAATCACATGGTCTTTCCTACTTGGGCTGGCAATGAACTGTGATCCTCAAAAATACCTTAAGTGCCTAGCAAGACAGCACTTTTTCCAGATACTATATGTGCTGTGAGAGATTTGCAACCTAAGCAACTGTGGAAAATATTGGACCCCAAACATAACTGACATTTGCATGAACCCAGTCTTCTATGACGGAATTATCAAGGCCAATCTTGGAGATTCTTGTTAGGGACATGATGAAAAAATTTTAGTTTAACTTATCTGACCTTTTCTGCTTGACTCAGACATATACTAGATATTGCAAATAAGGGAAACCATGGGACCTATGTTTCTTTGGGCCTGGATTACTTCACTTAATATAATATTTACCAAGTCTTTCCATTTCCTAACAAATGGTTCCTATTTCCTATAAAGTAAATCAAGCAGAGAAATCAGGTTAAGAAATGAAAGAGCCTTTGAAAAAATCTTTGACCTTGAAAATTGTCCTGGTTATGAATTTTTGGAGAAATATCCCCATTCAAAATAGAAGGATGCATTTTTTAATATTATGTTGGTACTGGGTTTTGAACTACTGGCCTTGAGCTCTATCTGGGCATTAATTCTCAGTGTTTGGACTATACCAAATGAGTCACACCTTCATTTCTTCCTTTTACTACAAGTGGAGAAAAGAATCTTTTAGGTTTATTCATTTGGAATAGCTTGGAATTGCAATTGTCAAATTTGAACCTAACTAGTAGCTAGGTGGAAGCCACTGGTGCTCTACTAAAACTCACTTCTTGTAAAAATAAATAATCACAAAAAGGAGAAAAATATTTGTTCAATGATTTATGTGTTGTCTGATAAACCAAATCACTTGCTACTGGAAGATAGAAAGTGAGAAGTTAGAGATGATTACGGAGGACAGAGAAAAAAGGAATGAAGAAGGGAAGGGAGAGTAAATGAGGGGAAGAGAAGGGAGGAGAGGAGAGGAGGAGAGAGCTGAGTAGAATTGCCTATAAGGTATTATTGGACAATCAGTGCCTTTGCATTTATATAGCCAAAGCTTTATGTTTTTGGTAGTAGTAAGTTAAGATATAGAATACAAATTTACAGCTAAAAACCTGTTAGTGTGCTTCCCTCTGCACCAAGGGTGCCAGAGTGAGGTGACAGTTACAGAAAAGGAAAGAGTAATCAGTTCAAGTGATTCTGAGAAACAATAATTGACATGCCAGGAATGCTCCCTTGTATGGTGAAATCAAGCATTACTATTGTTCCCTGATCTAGTATTCCTCTCAACAAGAATAGCAAAAACAGTAGAGGAAGGAGATATCTGAGTAATAATCATCTTTCTGTTTACCCTCTTCCCTTGGCCTCTCAAACAATAAAGCCAAAGGAGACTTAACCTGAGCTAGTGTGGTAAATGGGAAAAAAGATCAGCCTAGCTTAATGTGAAAGTTTTAAAATAATTAGGGCAGCGTTTCAAATACTGAAATAAAACGTTTGTTAATTTTTAATAAAAAATAACTCTAAATTTATCGAAAAGTTAGAAGACTAAAGGGCTCACTCCATAGTGGAATCTGCATAATTAAACTGACTCTTGCTAATATCATCAGAAAATGAAGACGGCTCCTAAACTTCCAATATTAGGTAAATTATGTTCGATATTCACTTAAAATGTGTGAATATGATGCAGAAGACATTACTCATGTAACTGTAACCCCTCTGTACACGATTTTTACTATAAAATGTATAAAAATTCAAAAAGTGGAATGATTGACAATGATCCAGATGTATTGTACATTGAAATGCACATACACATTATTCAACAGTGACAATATGAAGTGAAGCCCCTTTGCACGACTTGCTAAAGATTAAATTTTTTTTGAGGTTTTAATATTAAATGACCAGAATATAAACCTTTAGAGATAAATAAGAGGATAGCATTGACATATTGTTGAGCCTTGTGCTCCTTTCAATACACAAAAATTAATGTTTCAAGTCTGCTGCAAATGTAAATTGTAATTTGCCAATTCTTTTTGCAAATTGCTCAAATTATAGAAAACCAAATTCTGCTATCCCTTCAGTCCCACCAAAAATTCGTATAGACCTTTAGGTTTCTCAGTTGTTTCTAAATATCTTAATGTAATGCATTGGAATCAACACTAAATTCTTTTAAAATCCTCTCACTTGGACATAGGTATGGATAGATAATTGATGTGTGCAGAATCAGAAATATTCAGAAGCCTGTAAATGAATGCTTAGTAATTTTCTCTCTTCTGTGTCATAGAATACAGCCTGTACTTGTTAGGAAAATTTAGGAGAATGGAAAAGGAATAGGACTGACTTCATCATCAATAGACGAGGACTGTTTATTGAGGAAAAGCAGGTTTGGAGGTTGTGTGAGGGAGCTGAAACAGGATCTGAGTTTTTATAGGAGGACTGAGCAAGGAGGTAGAGGTTAATGAAAAGCCCCTAGGTCAAGGAAAGTGGGGGCCTTTCAGTTGGGCCCACAATGGGATGTTTACAACTGGGATTATATGGATTGCCCTGCCTGCACATAAAAGGAGTTCACACATACCTGGGATTTTGCCTGTATTGTGTATGAGCCTGGGACAGCAGGGTGGGGGTCAATCCTTCATATTCCATCTTTATATACATAAAATGATAGGGCCAAGTGGGGAGAAGCAAGTTCTTCATATAGGATCTTTGGATACATAAAAATAATTGGGCTGAGAGAAGAGAATCATGGAGTTATGAGAACAAAGCAGATTCCATCATTTTGAACCCTGGAGTATAAAAGGTGGAGGGGCGTCGTGGTCTTTTCTGGATACTTCCAGCTGTCATGAGTGTGTTCAGTAGTCACTGGGGCTGGGGCCTTCAGGTCCAAGTCTGTGCTCGGTCCAGGGCAGTGTAAGCAAAGCCTCTGGCTGCCTGAAGTAATCGGATGTCCTTGACTTGGTCCCAGGTTCGAGTGAGGGCTGTTATCCTGTTAGAGAGAAACTTGAAAATACTGAGATCAGGCAAAAGGCTGACAAGGTGGCAGGACTAGTTGATATGAGTGACATCAGAAAACACAACAAGGGAATAAACCAGAAAAGTTCCATTTGGATCATGAACCTATAACCAGTCAAAAACTAGGGCTGGATTGGAGTAGTTAAGGGCCTGGTGAGAGACCTTGATCATTTCCTATAAATAGCAGGTAACAAAGGCAAGAATGTAAATTCCTGTGCATTTATGAGTTAGACAGATATGGACATTAGATGGACAAGATTCTCAACTTGTTTCTTTTGACCTGGATCTGGTTAATTTTGAAAGGGCAGGCACAAAGTGGATGATGTAACATCTTTTCCTCTTATTCTTTTCCACCTTGTCCTGGGATCTAAGTACTTGTGGCTGTGATATGGGCTTTGAACTCAAGGCCTGAGCATTTTCCCTGAGCAATTCTGCTCGAGGCTAGCATTCTACCACTTTGAGTCACAGGGCCACATTTAGCATTTGGCTGGTTAATTTTTGAGCCAGCTTCTACCCTGGCTTTTTGATGGTTAGTTGGGAGATAGAGTCTCAGGGATTTGTCTACCTGGGCTGGCTTTGAACTGCAATCTTTGCCACAAAAACCATTTATCATTTCCAATTAAAGCAACAAAGAGATCAGTGAGAACAAGTGGAGTTTATGTGCACCCTGCCAAGAATTGATCAACAAGTCCTTGCCAGAACTCTGCAATGACAAAATTCAATAGACGGGATGAGAGTTTGAGCATAGCTTGTCTGCCTGGAAAACCTGATAACTAAATTGTATGAGATGCTCTCCTGGCCTATACATGTTTCAATAGTATAACAACATAGCTGGCTTTTTCATATCAGGATGAGTAAGGTTTACAGAGAGTGTCCCACAAGAGTTGGAGTTTGTAAATCTAAATCAGTCTTTTACCAAGAATCAGCTGTGTGTGATGGAGTCAGGCAGGAGTCCAGTTTACCATGGTGGAGGTAGGATGGTCCAGGCAGGATCTGGGCAAGACCGCCTCCCTCGGATGAATTGTCAAAACTCCTGTTTAGTTACTTACAAAATTATACACAGACGTTAAAGAAACGACTTTAGATGGACATAGAGAATGACATGCTAGTTTTAATGTTAAATCACAGTCAAGAATTACTTACCAACTTTACTTACAAGCTGTCTTTTTTTTTTTTAATTTTATTTTACTTTATTTGAGAACATACTGTACAGAGGGGTTACAATTACATGGGCAGGATAATGCATACATTTCTTACCAAGCATTGCAGCCTCCTCCTTTGTTTACCCTTCACCTCCCTTCCCAGCTTCCCCCCTCCCCCCCACCCAATCATACCCCCCTCCCCCCCCCCACACCGACATTGTAAAGCTGGTTTTGCCATGACATTTTGTACTTCTCATTGTTGCAACAGGTCCACCTGAATCCTTAAACGACTTGTTTGTCCCCATCTCCTCCACATGTTATACTGACTCATACCATCTCCTATACTCGAAGTTTCTGGGGACAGAAACAGATATGTGGAACAAACATTTTAAGACAATTCTTACCTCCTTACTGGTTTGTTTTTCATCACACCTGGCTAGGAGCTGAGTTGGGTCTCATTCCTTTTACTACTACCCTTGAAAAAAAAGGTTTTCTTTTAACAAACAGTAAATTTGATAGGAAGTATCACTATCAAGACATAGAAGAAGGGGCTGGGAAGGTGGCTCAGTGGTAGAGCGCTTGCCTTGCATGCATGAGGCCCTGGTTTCGATTCCTCAGCACCACATAAGCAAAAAGAAAAAAAGCCGGAAGTGGTGCTGTGGCTCAAGTGGTAGAGCGCAAGCCTTGAGCTGAAGAGCTGAGGGACAGTGCCCAGGCCCAGACTTCAGGCCCCACGACTGGACCAAAAAAAAAAAAATAAAGACATAGAAGAAGATAACTTGTTACAGAGTTTTTATAATTAGATTATGTTGAACATGTTTTCACACACACACTTTTAAACTAAAGTTCTAAGATGCACTTGGGTTTTTAAAAAATGAAAATCGGCTATACTTTTTTTGGAATTCCAGTGACAAAGTGATATTTTTTCCCAATATGATAAAACCACGTGGTCAATGTCAGAATAGTAGGTAATACCAAACAAAATGCAAGGCAAATTTTGACACACAGAATTTCAACCCTTAAACAAACATTGATAACAAGAGCAGAAAACCTTTAAATCAAATTTGGTGATGAGGTGGATTAGTATATGAATTAAATAGTTTAACCCTTAGAAGAGTGAAGAGGAGAGGGGAGTAAAGTTGGTGGAATAATGGGGGTTGTAGAAAAACCCATCATGTGGTCTTAGTCCCCCCAGAAAGAGTGTCTTGTACATCTCATTGCTACAATGGGTCAACCTGTATCCTTTCCTTGTATCTTAAATGAAGAAATGCTGGCTTGATTTATGTTGATTCTACTTGTGAGACACACTTAAAATCACTCGCCAAGTCCAAAAGCACACAAATGAAATGCATCTTTTGTCAGTTGGTATAATTGTATTCTACACATTTATTGACAGGATACCAATTATTCTCAAATTTTAATACATTACAAATACTTTTTCTTATTTTCATGGCCAGGAAATGCAAGACCTCGGTCAGCATTTCTCACTTTAGACTTATCACATGGGTTGGTTAAATGTTGACCTGAGCTCCAGTCTTCTGTGGACTCACTCATTACTTAGGAATTGATGCTGGCTGTTGGAAAAGAGCTCAATGAAAGATGCCATGTAACTTTATTTTTTACCAGGATATTCTCCTGCTGTTTTGGTTGTTGAGAGTGTCTACAAGAGCAAGCATTCCGTGGGGAGCAAGGAGACACCATATAACCTATACTTACTGAGATTTCTGGGTGATTTGCTATCACTTGTACTGCATTTGCAAGTCGAATCTGTCAAAACTTACCAGTTTTAAGAGATAAGAGAAGTGCTAAAAGAACTCTTAGAGACAAATATATCTTCAACATATTTGGTTCCAACCATTCCGTCTAGGGCATATTCAACAAGTAGTGAAACTTGTGTTGGCTGTATCTATGCGTCTTTCTCCATGTGTGCATGTATACATGTGTATATGTATGTGTGTATTTGTATGTAGAGCAATATACATGTGTACATATATAAGGGCATATGCACACATATATGCATGTATAAATAAATATACATATATAAATATATGTACATATATTTATATATTTCAGGTGTTTAGTGATTTAATCTAGACTTCCCAGCACATTGTCATTCTTACAAAGTGTACATGATAAACTGCTCTGAGGATCTGTGCTCACTTCCCCCACTTCCTTGTTTTCCATCCCTGTGAACAACTTCAGCCTACTTTCCATAGGATAGCTTTGTTTTTGTTACTTACTGATAATACAAGAAAAAGGTTGCTTGTAAAAGGAAAAGACCTTTAGGACACAGGTTAAAAGTATCTTTATCCGTCCCAATGATTCCTATGAGGAAAATTTGTAATAGTACTAAAAGTGAACAGGAATTCCTAGATCTGTTGTTTTGCCATTTAGAATGGCAAAGGATAATATCACGTCACTCTTACAACTCTTAAAGAATGCAAGGGTAACTGATGGTCCCTATCATGTTCCCAAAATCCCAGTGGGTCCTGAAGGATAATAGTAGCCCAGCAGAAATTCTAAGTAGCAGACATGGAGCATGAAAGAGAAAGAGAGGAAATAAGAGAGAATGAAAGAGAGAAATATCATAATAGTGAAAGTGCATAACAGATAAACAAGAGCTGTATGAGAATATTCATACTGCTATCTTTAGACTCTACATGTACATTTGAAGGTATTTGATGTATGATAACCCATCAACACCACATTCCTCAGCACCACATAAGCAGAAAAAGATGGAAGTGGTGCTGTGGCTCAAGTGGTAGCAATAGCCTTGAGATGAAGAGCTGAGGAGCAGTACACAGGACCCAGAGTTCAAGGCCCACAACCAACAGAAACAAAACCAAAAACCTAAACACAAAAACCATCTCTCAATTTTGTGGCCTCAACTCTGTAAAACCACTGCTTCAGCATAGGGCTAAGATTTATTTGTGGACATTTATCAACACTCCTGATTCAAACTCTACTTGAGAAAATTTTAATCAATATTTTGTTCTTAATTTTGCTCTTTGTAAATTCACATGCACCTATAAAAAATGGTATGGCCATCCCAGTAACATTCTCAAAGTATCTCGTAATGATGACTTACAAAAAGTTGTATTATATTACAACAAGGAAAACAATGCTACAAATAAAGAAAACCAATAATTAAATATTAATGATTAATAAAATAAAAACCAAATACCATTGTTTCCAGTATTTGAAGTGTACTACATATTAGATTTTACTATTTTCTCATATTCCTGTACATTTAAAACTGGCTAAGATTATGATGTTCAACAAGAGTTTTATAGGCTATGAGTAGTCTTTAAATTTACCCTCTAAGATTACTATTTATGTCTCGTCTCATCATCTGTATATGGTTTATATAATCATTTTTGTTCCTCGCTAACATATAAAGTAAGGAAGCCCTAAAGTTTTAACAGAAACTGTGTAGTTAACAAAGTCTTAACTCTTCACTGTTTCTTCATACAAAGACTTTGCAACTTCTCATTAGTAAATTTTCTATAAACTCTGAATTGCACATACTTAGTAGTATATGTCTGCTACCATAAATCTTAAATACTTTATAGAAAAGTTTTATGACCTACCAAACAATCTTAATTTTGGCATATAAGCAAATTCCCAAAATTAAACATATTTAAAACATTAAAACTTTAAAAAAAAACTTAACACTTGCTGCAGTGTTCATTATGATAGGTGCCTTGTAGAGAATAATTGAATTCCTCTCCCTACACATCTGTTGAACAACAAATATGTGGAATTATTTTGTTTTTGACATATCAGTCTTGACTTTAGTCTTAAATGTGTGCTTATGTAAGAAATACATGGTTCTAAAATTTCACAACAATTCTTTTGAACTTACTTTTTGTTGTAATGTCTAGTTTAAGAAAATCAATTCCACTTTATATATAAAAAATGTTCTGTGCTCAATTCAGCAGCACATACACTAAAATTGGAACAATACAGAGAAGATTAGCATGGTCCCTGTGCAACTATGACACGCAAATTCGAGAAGCGCTCCACATTTTTACATTAACAGATGCTGGAGGGGATGTGGCCAGAAGGGAACCCTACTTCATTCTTGGTGGGAGTGTAAACTTGTTCAACCACTTGGAAAGCTGTATGGAGGTTCCTTGAAAGGTTCCACATAGAGCTCCCGTATGACCCAGCAATCCCACTTTTGTGCATTCACCTAAATAGTCAGGAAAAAGACCATATGAAAATTATCAATACAATTGTGTTTATTGCAGCATTATTTCCCATAGCTAAGATATGGAACCAACCCCTATGTCCCTCAGTAGATGAATGGATCAAGAAAACATTGTGAGTTTGTGTGTGTGTGTGTGTGTGTGTGTGTGTGTGTGTGTGTGTGTGTGTGTGTGTGTGTGTGTACGGGAATTCTATCGTCCATCAGAAAGAATGACATCGCCCAATTCGTTACAGAATGGAAAGACTTGGAAAAATTATATTAACTAAAATAATCCAAGTCCAAAGAAACATCGGTCACGTGGTATCCCTTATTGGCAATAATTAATATATGTCGTGGATAAGCAGAAAAGGTCAAAAGCTATGTGCATAGGAATAAATAAGGTGATGTTAAGCTAACTGAACCCCAAGATAGGGACACAAGTGGTTTTTTTTCTTGCTGTTGTTTCTAAAGTATTTATAATGTACGATGTGATTTTTTTTGATTTTTATATGGTCCTCCCACACAGAAATAAACATTTTTTACAGTCAACCTTGAAAAGCCATCTTGATAGACAATTTCTGTAAGTGGTAGCAGAATATTATTGATGGCTTTGCAAGGATGCCAGATTGCCTCATTTTGAGACAATTAAAACAGGAATTTAGTCAGCTGTATTTGTATCATTAGGACAAAAACCCATTGACTCTAGTCCAGGTGATCACTGCGGCCCAGAGAAGCTAATATATTGACTAATAATCCTAGACCTCTAAAAACAAAACAAAACAAACAAGTAAAAACTCCAGTAAGCAAGGCAAGTCAAGGCTCCTATCACAGCCTACATGAATCAGGCAAAAAACTGAAGCTGGGAGTCATTTAGCTGATAACTAATATATTTTTTATGAGGCAGGCTGAAATTAAAGACTCCTGAGAGAGGGTAGGAAAGACTGATCAGAGGGACTAAAATTGGTCACACAAAGATTGGAATATAGAATTCCTTATAAAACAAATAAATCATAGAAAGCCTGTGCATGTAAGAACAACACAGAAGACCAATTCCAGAAATGCACAATTTCTTCGAGGTCAACTTAATGAATTATCAATGGAAATTTTTGAAATCTTAAATATTTGACCCATGTGGAAGAAGGACAATTGCTCAAGAGAAAGAAAAATTCATCACACTGTTAGGAGGTCCAATATCACATTAAGAAGTAATCAAGCACAGATTTGTAATAAAAAGAGAAAGCAATTATTCGAAATGAGGGTTTCATTTGTTTTGATGTAAATGTTTTTGGTTTAGGTGCTAGCGATTACCATACAACTGATCCAGTCCCACAGTTGAGTTGACATTGACTGCAGTATTTCCACAAGAAGGAAAAGAGAAAATTTACAAATGTCAGATCAAATGAGTTGAGGATGAAGTGTTCTAATAGTAATATCTGAGGTTTAGACACAGGTGAAGAGGTGGATTTTCTTTTATAAAAATCTCCCATTTTTGCCTGGTGACAGCGGCTCACAGCTGTAATCGTAGCTACTCAGGAAGCTAAGATCTGAGGACTGCTGTTCAAAGCCAATTTGAGCAGGAAAGTCCCTGAGACTCATCTCCATTTAACCACCAGAAAACTAGAAGTGGCGATGTGGTTCAAAAGGTAAAGCATTCACCTTGAATTGAAGAGCTCAGGGACAGTGCCCAAGCCCAGGCTTCAAGCACCTCGAACAACAACAACAACAACAACAACAAAATGTCTCCCTTTTCTTGGACTGCCTACGGCTTTTCCTAACATTCAACAAAGAAGACATTTTATCACCCACTACAGGTAAGTCCTATTCTAACTGTTGCAAATAGAAAGATTTTGTATCTTATGTCAAAAGTTCATATTTGGGGAAACAAAAACCAACAGTGGTAACTTTTTTTCCAGTCCTTGAACTCTGGGCCTGGCCCCTGAACATGCTTATACTGGTAGCTTTAATGTGAGCTTGTTTGTTATTTATTGGATTACTGCCCATTAGAGGAATTATTGTGTCATAGAGAGATCTGTTTAGTCTTTTGCAGAAAGTCCGTACTGCACTTCAGAATGGTTGAACAAATTTAATTTCCCACCAACAGTGTAATAAAGTTCCCATTTGGCTATATCCACGTTAGCATTTGCTATTGTCAGTTTTCTTGATAATGGCAATTCAAACTGGAGGAAGAATCTCTCTCTTTTTTTAATTTTTATTTTTTTATTGTGAAAATACTGTACAGAGAGGTTACAATTACATGGGCAAGATAGTGAGTATATATCTTATCAAGCATTGTAGCCTCTTCCTTTGTTTACCCTTCCCATCCCTTCCCATCCTCCCTCCCCCCTTACCCAATCCTCCCCCCCCCAAATTGTAAAGTTCGTTTTTGACATGACAACTTGTACTTCTCATTGTTGCAACAGGTCGACCTGTATCCTTATTTAAACGACTTGTTTTTCCCCTCCACCTCCACAAATTATACCGAGATCAAATACAGTGAAAGAAGGGGTTATACTGTGGGGGAGGGACATACGAAGCAACAAAGAAATAATCTTATAATTGCGTTAGAAACAAATGCAAGAAAGAAAAAAACATTTAAATACATATCTTAGGGTTCATTTTCCTAACATCACCTTATCTGACCTTTTCTGCTTGACTCATACATATACTAGATATTGCAAATAAGAGAAATCATGGGTCCTATGTTTCTTTGGGCTTGGCTTACTTCACTTAATATAATTTTTTCCAAGCCTTTCCATTTCCTAACAAATGGGGCAATGTCATTCTTTCTGATGGAGGCATAGAATTCCATTGTGTATATATACCACATTTTCTTGTTCCATTCATCTACTGAGGGGCATCTGGGTTGGTTCCATATCTTAGCTATGGTAAATAATGCTGCAATAAACATAGCTGTGCTGGTAACTTTAGTGTGGTCTTGTTTGTAAACATTTGGGTAAATGCCCAAAAGTGGGACTGCTGGGTGATAGGGGAGCTCTATGTGGAGTCTTTTGAGGAACCTCCATACTGCTTTCCAAAGTGGTTGAACAAGTTTACACTCACACCAAAAATGAAGTAAGGTTCCCTTCTGTCCACAGCCCCTCCAGCATCTGTTGTTATTAGAGTTCTAGATTTTTGTCATTCTAACAAGGCTGAGGTGGTATCTCAATGTTGTTTTGATTTGCATTTCTTTTATGGCTAGGGCAACGGACAAGGGTCTCATATCTAAAATATACTTGGAACTCAAAAAATTAAATCCCCCAACAACAAATCCTCAAAGAAACAACTGCCCAATAAATAAGTGGGCTAATGACTTAAAGAGAAACTTCTCTGAAGAAGAAAAAAGGATGGCCAATAGTCACATGAAGAAATGCTCAACCTCCCTAGCCATAGAAGAATCTCTCTTGTAGATTTGTAGGTACCTTCTAGCTACCATGAATGAATGAATATATGAAACCTATATTGCTTGAGTCAGCATTCTTTTCTCTTAGTATAATTTTCCCAAGGCTTTGATGTTCCTTAAGACTGGTGAACAGTCATCCTTTCTGATGGGTGAATAGAATTCCAGTGTGTGTGTGTGTGTGTGTGTGTGTGTGTGTAAGATGACTATAGGCCTATGAGCTCATTTCTAAGCCTTCTCTTTGAACTGTAATTTTGTAATTCAATAATAAATTTGGATTGCTTTCTCTATTGCATTGAAGAATATTGTAGGGATGTTTATGTGTATTGCATTGCCAATTGTTTGGGGGCAGTATTGCAGCTTTCACAATGTTAATTCTTCCAACCAGGAGCATTGAAAGACTTTCCATTTCCTTGAATCTCCTTCAGTTTCGCTTTTAGGCTTTTAAAGTTTTCACAATTGAGGTCTTTCACATTTTTGTTAAATTAATTAATTCCTAGTTTTATTGTTGTTTTGTTTTGCTTAGATTTGATTTGATTTTGAGGCTAATACATATGAGGTTGTTTTTTGGATTTCAGCCTGGATCTTCCCATTGTTGGTAACACAGGAAAACTACTGATTCTTGTAGGTTTTATACCCTGCTACATTGCTGAAGATTAGCATCACTTTTACTAAATTTTAGGGGGGGGAGCTATAGGGTCCTTTATATAAAGTATCATTTCATCTGTGAAAGGGGATAGTTTTACTTCCTTCATATTTGGATCCCTTTTATATTTTTCTCTTGACTATTGTCCTTGCTAGAAAGTCCACTACTATATTGAAGAATAGTAGAGAGAGTGGACATCCTTTTCTCATTCCTGATTTTAATGTCTTCATGCCTCCATCGTTAGGTACATGCTTATTTTCTCTTTGTCCTATACATACTCTGTATTATATTGAGGAAAGTTCCATATGTTCCTTTCAATAATAAAGGGGTATTGGAGTTTGTTAAAAGCTATTTCTACATCCATATAAACAATCATATGGTTCTTGTCCCTGCTTCTGCTGATGGTGTGTGTTATGTTTATTGACAATTATATTGAATCCAGCCGTATCCTAGGATGAATACTGTTTGATCATAGCATGTATTTTTTGGTAATTGTTGAAGTTGGTTGGTGAGAATTGTATTGAGAAGTTATGCATCAATGCTTATCAAAGAGCTGATTTCATAGTTCTCTTTCTTTGATGAGTCCCTAGCTGATTTGTGGAAGAGTCTAATTCTAGCTTCATAGATTGTGTTTGATAATTCCATTTCTCTTTCTATTCCATTGAAGTGTTAGAGCTGAGTATTGTAAGTTCTTTGCAGGCCTTAATTTCACGGTAAATCTATTGAGGCCTAGATTTTTCTGTTATGGGAAATTGTTTATTGACATTTCATTTTCATTACTTCTTATGTATCACTTCTTGGTTCAGTTCGAGTATAGGAAAGCATCAATTACTCCAGGATTCTCCAGGTGATTGGTATATGGTTTTCAAAGTACTCTCATAACATTCACAATTTTGCTAATTTATGTTATGATGTCTCAGTTTTTCTCTAATTTTATCTATTTGGGTGAATTCTCTTAGGAGCTCTTAGGAGCTGTGCCTCATCTACTCTTAATATATTTACCTAGTTATCATCTTATATAACCAGTTCCTGTTCTTCTTGATCTTCTCTCTGTAGGATATATTTGATTAACTTCTATCCTGCTGATGTGGTGGAGAGTTTGGCTTGGGACCATATTCACTGTTGATAGTTGTTTGCCTTTAATGTTTGTTATATATCAAGCCAGGCTCTTCGTTTTGATCATATCAACTAAGAAATCTGTGTTTATTCTGACTGTATATATTTTATAAATAATCAATCTTTTCTCTATGACAGCTTTAAGAATCATTTCCTTGATCATTAATGATCCTCTAATGGATTATGATGTGGTGGTGGGTTGTTCTCTTCTAGAATTCTGTTTGGTGTTCTAAAGCCTTCTCTTTTCTAAATGTGCCTATCTCTTTGGATGTTTGGAATGTTCTCTGCTAGAATTCTGTAATATGTTTCTCATCCATTTAGTTTCCTGCTCTTCTCCTTCTTGAGACCAATCTCCCCCAAATTTGATCTTCTAACTGAGTCATGAAATTCTGGCAAGATCATTTCTTATTTCTTGGATTTGTTCTAAATGATTATTTCCTCTTTCCTCTTAGACCTACTTGGTCTTTTACCCCTGAGATTATCTTCTTTGTCATCTTTTTGCTGTGAAGACTTTATAATTTGTTTTTGATTTCCCTGTTTTATAATTGGTCATTTTTTAGGGTTTCTATCTCTTTATAAAGCTTTGTTTTAGGCCTTGTATGGACTTTCTTTACATATTTCTTTGGATGAGGGGGTTGGTAGGGTTGTTTATTTAGCTGTATCTTCTCTCATATCTTTTAACTAGGCATCCATTTGCCTTTTCAGAATTTATTTTTCTGTTTGTAGTCTCCATGAATTATTTTGCTAATCTTTGGTTGTTCGCATCTTGTTCAATAAATTTCCTTGTAGAGGTTTTGTATCTTTTCATTAATCACATTTTCAGCAGTAATTATAATGTATTTTGAAAACTACCTTCTAGGTCCCTCATTGTATGTTCTAATGCCTGGTTATTTACTGTGTGAATTTTACTACCTTGACATCACTTTTCTTGTATTTTTCTGATTTGCTCTGTTCACTTGGAGGATTTCTTTTGGGTGATCTACAATCTTAATAGGTGACTCTTTATGTTCTTGGTTGATTTGCCATATGTTGGTTGGATCTTCTGTTGTGATTTGTTTTTGTGGAATTAGGTTTTTGTCTAGACCATTAAGTGTAGGAGTAGAAATCAATTGTGGTGAGATGTTGTGATGTTAATACTTGTGGTTCCAATGACAGTTCGGGCTGCCCAATGGTATCTTGAATTGTCTCTGAGTATGGATGTGGCTGTCTCCGATGTACATTTCTGTTCCTGCATTTTTTTCCCATGTGGACCTTTTATTTCCACACTGCAGCTGTGCTTTTAAATATGTTGGCCAACAAAGTCACAGCAGTCACCTGCCTGGCTGGGCACCTTTTCATATATTTCTGTTTTCTTGTGAAGACAGTATAAAATCTTCTTTTGAATTGTATATCTATATATAGTTATAACTGACTGGGTGTGACTTTTTAGAAGTGGAGTACCTGCTAGGACTCTAATTCTCTGTTTCATTAGAGAGAGCTAGGGGAATTTTCTGTTGTTATTTTGCCATTGTTTTTCCAATTTCTCAGATATATTTTATATATTGTTGATTTTTTTCAACATAATTTAGGATTTGTGGTGGTTGTATCAGGTTATTTTAATTTTTTGTTTGTGTTAGTTTGAAATAGTGATTTCAGGCTTGTATGAAGAGACATTAATAATATGCAATGTATGTTATTACATTGAAAGAAAGAGAGGAGACATTTTAACCTATTTGCTACAAGTAAATTAGTATTAAGCAAAGTTAATTAAAATAATTACTCTTCAGAAGATGAGCATAGTACTCTTGAATATGTGATTTATTCAAAGATACTATAAAAATTCATAAGAGGATTTGTGATCAGAAATGATGGGTAAACAAATAGCTGGAAAACTGTATATGTAAATTGAGCTTTCAATATAGGATAAGTGATCCAACAGACGATGATTTTATATCTCTAACAAACATCCAGTATTCTACATTTTCCCACTTATTCCTGTCCTCTTACCTCAGTTCCTGATCAATAGTATTCTACTTTCACGAGGTCAATTCCTATTAATATAACAAAGTGGGGTTGTTTTTGGTTTCTAGATCCAATAAATTTTAGTCTGTCGGAATAATGGTATGAATTCATGGAGTTTGACTTGAATGTCAAGTTTGAGGATACTCTATTCAGGGTATTATTAATTAGCCTGAAGGAGCCAGGTACATACTATGAATACATAGACACAGTATACTAAGAGCAGGGGACTTGATTTCAGAGAAAGATGTAGGTCCAGGCAAGGTCCTGAAAAAAAGAAAAACCAACGGAGCAAACATCAATCAACTATCATTACCAAGGAATTGAACTGATCTCTTATGTGTCTGGGTCGCAGCTGTGTGTGTGTGTGTGTGTGTGTGTGTGTGTGTGTGTGTCTGTGTCTGTGTCTGTGTCTGTGTGTCTGTATGTTTGTGTCTGTGTCTGTGTGAGTGTTTGTAGAGAGAGAGAATTTAAGTGTGACTTCCATATTTACAGCCCATAGAGCATTGCTTGTTAGGGAGAAGTTACTCATATCAGAATTCTGATACTACTGTCATCATTTTTTACTGCGAAAAACACTTGCTTAATCCTACTTAAAAAGAGAAAAGTAAACTAACATCTTACATGATTGTTTTGACAATTAATTGGTTTATTGAAGGCCAAAGGGAGGAATTGGAGAGTAATATAATCTTTTAACTCTCTCCTGAATATTACCCAGCAATAGCAGTGATTTCAGGAGTCTCCTGCTGTGTACTCACAGCTGAATTACTAATATGCTTAATAATATGAAACATATGATAGAGAAATAGGTCAGCCAGCAGACACAAAGAACTAGTGATGAGACCGAACTTTTGAGCAGGGTTGCCACATATTTTAGGAATGTAATTCCTTCATATGAACTTCAAATTTTGTGGATTTCCCTGTGTGATTAAAAGTTTAGAAAGTGCTGTAAAAAGAGAATTCCTGTTCAGCCAAGTAGAAATTGCTCATGATCCCATCCTCTCGTTACAAATTTCCATTTCATAAAGACTCTCTTTTAGAGTGCTTTCATTTAATATACTTCAACACCTCACACTTCCCTGTGGGAGATAGGGAGAAAGATAATTTTGTTTGAATATTATCTTATGTAAGTTAGTGTGCATGGGCATGATTTGTATCAAGTTAGTATTAAGTGTAAATAGGAATCATGTCACAACAAAAATATAATTAAAATCATGTAACAAGATTAGAAGTCATAGCATTTTGTTCATGAAAACATACATTAGATTAGTTGCAGAATTTCTATTTTGAGATAAACTTTATATGAAAGCATAATGCACTTTAACTAAGGGTTGAAACATTTTATTAAAAAATATATTTCTTAGAGATATTTTTGCTGCATAATTTTAACAAGAAAATGGTCCCAAAGTAATCATTTTTCTTTGTATGTTCCTGTTTCCATATGATTAAACTCCAAATTAGAAATCCAGATATATGATTTGATTTAATTTAACAACAAGTATTATTGAGTATAAGGACCCTCTACTGTCTATATTCTTCACACGATGATCATTAAATATGGTGAGTTTGAAATAATTAGTCTCTGTGTGAACTATGTTAATATTATTTACAATATGAGTGAAATGTTTAAAAAGTAGTATTTATTTTAGTTTAATTGCTCTGAAGAGAAAATGAATGATATTATCAAAGGCTAAAAATGATTAGATTTATTATTTAGAATTCAGGAAATGTTTTTGACCATACTGCTTACTGGAGCCTTCACAACAACCAGAGATAATTTATATTAATGAAGCAAAAATCCCACAGGTTAGACATTTGTGAATAGAAAAACCATGTATCTACATAACAAACATAGAAAATTTAGCGTATAAATACCTGAATATACTAATACAACTAATTGCAGAGAAAGTACTTGTTCTGAAAGGAGATAAAATTACATTTATTTTGAAAAAGTAGACCTAAGTATTCATTTGAATAAAAGATAATGTTTAAAACATCAGTCATTCAAGAAATAAGATGTACAGTTACTTGTTTTTCATGTCAATTATTATCTCTAAACTTAGTAGAAATATTAGATTTGTAAACCGAAAACAGTGCTTTGTAGGGAAATAGACATTTAGTTTCTTAAAAGTCATGACTATTTTTTCACAAACAATTGCTAAGTAACTTATTTACATTTTTAATCATGGAATCTTATTTGATATATTTTTATTGATTAAATTAAATAATTGGCCAATAATAAAATAAATTATGCATGAGCATAGTCTATCTAACATAAGCATTTTATTCACAAGACATATCATGGCTCTCTTAAAGAATATTAGAAGGCAGTATATTATTTACTTATTAATTTTTAGTTATTTTGTTAATGGTTATTAATTGTTAGAAGTGGCAGTTTCGTTATGCTCTTTCCAAAATATATTTAAAGCATTTGATTGTCCTCCCTGTTTTTCACATCAAATTACATCTTTTTGTATGCACATATAAGCTAATTTGGAAGATTTAAGGTGACCTGCAACTTAATTCAAGATGTACAGTGGATTAACGATGAATAAAAACTTCAATATTTTTGTTAATTTCTGAATTAATATATATATATATATATATATATATATATATATATATATATAATTACTGTTATGGTTAGGTTTAGGATCCCAGACAGAATTAGAATTAGGGTTAGAGAAAAGAAAATTTAGGTTCAACACAAGATGATCTATTGCAACAATGATACTCACAGCACACTATATTGAAAATGAAATTTACACCATGGGGAGGATGGAGTTAGAGAGGTGGGTGAGGGAAGGGATAGTGGGAGAACAACAAAGAACAGGGCAACAATGTTCAACAAGAAATGTACTCATTACCTTACACATGTAACTGTAATCTCTCTGTAAGCCTCTTTACAATAAAATAAAATTTTAAAAAATAATGTAAAACAACACCTGACAAGAAATAGAGAAACACTTTAAAATTTTTAGTTTCAAAGTACAAGTAAAATTTAGGCCTACATGCTTAGCAAGAGTTAGGTTAAATGTGAAATAGAGGCTTGCTATTAACATTATGATTAAATTATCTGTAGGTTTAGGATTAGGCAACGTGTTCCAGTTAGAGCTGGGAGTAGGATGAGAAAAATATGTAAGATATTGTGTAAAATTGCAACATATTTTAAGAAGATTGAATGGCATCAAGGTTAGAATGAATGAAAACCAATGTCTATGTTTCTTTAAACATTCAGATATGATTTGGTTTTAATTGTGAGCAGTTGTTTTAGTTCTTGTTAGGATTAGGGAAGGATAAACTTTAAGGTAAAATTTAGTTTTCCACTAAGAAGTAAAAGCAAAAACATGACTAATTGAATAGAATCCAGACAATTTTCCTTACATTAACCATTTGGTGTTAATTCAGATTGTGATTAGGATTAGGCTTCTGGTTAAATGGGGTTGATGAAAGAGTAAAGAAATTGGTTAAACTGGTGGCTTGTGTCTATTATCCTAGCTACTCAGGAAGCTGATTTCTGAGGATTGCAGTTCAAAGCCAGCCCAGGCAGGAAAGTCTGTGAGAATTTTATCTCCAATTAACCACCAGAAAAAATGAAAGTGGTGCTGAGGCTCAAGTGGCAAAGTGCACAACTCGAGCTAAAGAACTCAAGGATCATGCCCACGCCTAGTTCTCAGGGATCCTGCCCAGGCCCAGAGACGAAATCCGAAGACCATCAAAAAGAAAAAAAGGAATGGTTTAAATGTTAAGTAAATCTGAACTTATTTTAAGTTCTAGGAATTCAGGAAAATCAGGGATAATGGAAGTACAGTGTATTTCATAATATCAATATTTGAGAGCAATCGGTATAATGATTCCTGTTATGGAACAAGATAGATTCAGAGTTAACAGTGAGAAAATTTGTAGGGTTTAGGAAAACCTGCAATTTATTTGAAGAATTACAAGTGGAATTTCAGCTAGGATGACACAGCGAGCATTTTACATAAATTTTAGAATTGGGATACTATTAGTCTCAAGGTTATCATTAAGATTCTAGACATGGTTAGGGTTAGAGTGTAGGAGAAAAAAATGATGCTCAAATTCTAGGTAAATTTTAGAATAAGCATGGTAAGAATTAGAATGAATGTGAACTAGAGTATTGCTATTAATATTAGAATCTACTTAAAATTAGGTGTATGGTTATTCTCAATGTTCCAGTTAAGAAAGATTAAGTTTAGGGTTAGAAAATGACTAAGATATTGGGAAAAAAATTGAAGCTTATGTTTGGAAGTCTTATTTGAATGAAGTTAGGATGAGTGAAAACTAGTTTACTTGTGTTAATGTTAGTATTGACATATAATTTTACTAACATTAGGGTCAGTATTTTGTCCTGATTATGATTAGTGTTATGAATAAGAAAGATTTTACTATAAAATTCAGTTTCCAAGCTGGGCACCGGTGGCTCTCGCCTGTAATACTATCTACTCAAGAGGCTGAGATCTGAGGATCACAGTTCAAAGCCAGCCCTGGCAAGGAAAGTCCGTGAGATTCTTATCTTCAATAAACCACTAGAAAACCGGAAGTGACGCTGTGACTCAAGTGGTAGAGCGCTTGCCTTGAGCTGAATAGCTGAGGGATAGCACCAAAGCCCAGAGTACAAGCCCCACGACCGACCAAAAAAAAGAAAATTCAGTTTTCACTAACAAGCAGAAGCAAAAATGTGAGACTGAATAGTAACTAGAGCATTATCATTATACTTATTTCTCAGTGATCATTCTTGTAATGATTAATGAGAGTTTTCCAGCCAAGTTTAGGTTGAGAATTAGCATTAAGTGATGGACAAGATGGTAAGTAAATCTGAAACTGTTTTAGGGAACAGAGGTTTAGGAAAAGGTAGAATCAATGGAAACTACAGTGTCTTTCCTGATTAGAAAATGTGAGGAAAAGTAATATAATGGATCATGTTATGGAACAAGATCACTTCAGCAGTAGAGTCAGGAAATTTTTGGGAATAAGGGCAAACTGAAACTCATTTCCAGAGTGCAAACTGGAGTATTCATTAGAATCAATAAAAACTAGAGTCTTTTTCTTAAACATTAGAATTGGACTATCATTAGGGTGAATGTTAGGTTGTAGTTCCAGCTGGGGTTAGTGTTAGTATTAGGGAAATGGAAAATTTAGGGTCCAATTGAAAGTAAATCTTTGAATAGCACATCAAGTTAGAATTTGGGTGAATGTGAAATAGGAAACTGCTAATAATGTTAGGATTAGGGTATGATTAGTGTGAGGTTATCCTGAATGTTCCAGTTAGGGTTCAGGTTAGAAAAATGGCAAGATATTGAGTAAAACTGTGAATTACTTTAAGAAAGATAAGCTGAATCAAAGATAGGATGAATAAAAACTTACGTATTTGTGTGGCTTTAAGAATCCAAAGGGGAAAAAAAAAAAAAAGAATCCAAAGGCAATTGGTTCTAGAGTTAGGGTTACTTTTCTAATTTATGAACTAATGAAGTAAAGGCACAATTATTTCTTATAAACAAAGACAGTCACTATTTTGGGGAAAAAATTCAATTTTCTACATGAAAATATGTCTTAAAATGTTTTTCAACCAGGATTAAATAATAGTGAACAGGATGTCATTTGTTAAAATTAGGTAAGTTAATAATATAACTTTCAAAAATATCCAAACACATAGCCTAAAAACTCAGACATGTTATTGGGAAAAGAGCTATTTTTACTTCCTCTAGCAGGGAAATTCTGTGTGTGTGTGTGTGTGTGTGTGTGTGTGTGTGTGTGTGTGTGTGTGTGTGTGTGTGTGTATGCACCTACCACAGGTCTTCAACTCAGGCCTGGGTCCTGTCATCAGCTTATTCTGTGCAAGGAAGGCACTAAACCACGTAGCCACAGGTCTTCTTATTTCTTTTTAGTAGTTAATTTGAGATACGTATCTTATGGATTTTCCTGTCTGGACTTAATCTTCTGATCCCCATCAGTCCTTGCGTTAGTGTTACTGTGGTGCTACCACAAAGTGACAGTTCACTAAACTGGGAGCAATATAGAAGTACTTGTGCAAGATACAAAGTAACCAGTTCATTAATTTGGTAGCAACAGAGGATCACATTAGATTGCCTTCAAACATATTATTTCTGATGAGTTTATCTGAAGCCCAAAGCATAATCAAACCTATTAGCCTCACTGTATGAAGTAGCACATATTTATGGTGTAAAATATGTACAATGAATTAAATCCTGAATCAAAAGTCTTTGCTGGGTTTGCTTTTTAAAAGCAAATCAGAAATAGAGTGTCATTGAAGTGAAGTCCAGACTGGAGGAATGTAGCGAGCAGCAGAGCATCTGCTTAGTGTGAGTCCAACCCACAGGATCATAAAGAAGAAGTAGAAGAAAGTCAAAGTGTAGGAGAAAGAGGAAAGGAAAGGAGGAGGAAGGGATAATAGCGGAGGAAGTGCATAGCAGGAGAGAGAAGAGGAGGGGACAGGGAAAAAGTAGAGGGGAAGAGAGAAGGAAGAAAGAAACAGGACCCTGGGGAATAGCCGCAAGAGGGGAGACAGGAGGAGGAAGATAAATGCAATATAACAACAAGAATTGTTGGAAAACATTTTGCATAAGTGATCTGCATGTGCTTGGTAGGATTATTTTCTAATCAGAGAGAGAGCTAGCAGAGTGACAATATGGGTGATACCTATTGCTTGGTCATTGCATTCTCTTTCTTCAGAGAGGAGTTCAGAAGAAGTCCTGAATTTGGTGTTTTATGGATATACTTCAGGATTTCTTTTTCATGAATCTAACATGGGAAAGAACTAAATGCAACTTCCCTTAATTAAAAAAAGAATAGAAGCTAATTTTATTTGTATTACTGTGCATGAAGAAATCCTGGAGATTTCTGGTTAACACAGAGTCCCCCATGCAAAAATATAGGACAAGAGGAAAGTAAAACTGTTTTTAAAGTATAATAGGTTATCATTGATGAAAAGTTTTTTTGCCAGTTGTTCAGTGCTGCAGCAAAGCTGTGCCCTAGAGCCCTTTCCCAATCACCACGGTAACCACCATTTCTGTAGTCCCTGTCGGTGTGAGTGCCTCCTCAGGTCACCCATTGAGAAGTGGGGCCCCCTCCCTTATGGCGGATGTGCAGTGAGGAGATGTGTGTGCATGCTCCCCAGCATTGCC
>NW_024870811.1:3262500-3315388 GCF_019054845.1 Dipodomys spectabilis | reverse complement strand
ATCCACGACCAGATTCATCTATCATCTTTGTATCTATCTATCTATCTATCTATCTATCTATCTATCTATCTATCTATCTATCTATCTATCTATCTATCTATCTATCTATATCTATCTATCTATCTATCTATCTATCTATCTATCTATCTATCTATCTATCTATCTATCTATCTATCTATCTACCCACCCACCTACCTACCTACCTATCTATCTCTTTGCCAGTTCTTGGTTGAACTCAAGGCCTGGGGACTGTCTCTAGCACTCTACTACTTGAGCCACGGCACCAATTCTGGCTTTTTCTGTGTATGTGCTACTCAGGAATTGAACCCAGGGCTTCTTGCATGCTAGGCAATCACTCTCTCTCTAATCCACATTCCCAACTCCCTCATCTTTTTCTTAATGGTAGTTTTTACATAAGTAGGCTGCCATTTTTTGTCCCCAAGTTAATTTTTCTGAATACCGGTTACTTCTAAGAAACCTGATCTTGTCTTCCCCTGCTCGATTTGTGATTGTTCCTGTGTTGGCCTCATAATAATAAAATGTAAATAAACCCTGCTGAGAGCAACTTTCCTCAGGGATTCGCCAAGGAACCGCTCCACACAAACCTTTAGTCTAAATCTCGAGAGGTACTAGAGAAAAACAGAAACTAGAATATGCTTCTAGTGTGTTCTAGATACTTAAGGTTGGAAACACTCATAATTATTAGTTCATTTTACAGGCAAAAGGAGCACTGCAGACTGCATGAGGATCATTCCAGCTTTCGATCCACTCCTCCTGAGACAGTAAATTTACTGCAGCTCAATGCTAAGTGACCGAACTGGCATGTCCTGTGGACATTGGCTCCCAAATCCTGGAACACTCATTTCTTACTTTTGGCTACAAACCTGTGACAAGAGGAGAAGATGAGGAGAGAAAATCATTCTCAGAGAAAGCAGCTATAAAGAACATTGGGTATTTTACTTATAAATTCAAACCAATGGAATGACCCTGTTAAGAAGTCAGCTTGTCCAGAGTAAAAAATGAAGAATGAAAGAAAGGGAAGTGACAGTGGCTGCTGACTGTAATCTCAGCTCTGAGGAGGCTGAAATGTAGAGAATCTTAGTTTGAATCCAGCCAGTATTGGAAAGTCCATGACACTGTTATTTCTAAGTCGTTTAAGGATACAGGTGGACCCGTTGCAACAATGAGAAGTACAAGTTGTCATGTCGAAAATGAACTTTACAAGTTTGGTGCATGGGGTGGGGGAGAATTGGGAGGAGGGAGGCTGGGAAGGGATGTGAAGGGTAAACAAAGGAGGAGGCTGCAATGCTTGACAAGAAATGTACTCATTATCTTGCCCATGTAATTGTAACCCCTCTGTACAGTATGGTCACAAAAAATAAAAATTAAAATAAAAAAAAAAAGAGATCACAGAAAAGCCCAGATGTGGGCTGGACTGAAGTCTCTCTCATTGTCTGGACAGGCAGACAAAAGGCCTCAGTCCTGTAAGCTTTGTAACAACAACTCCACATCTGGGCCAATTAGTGAGGATGAGTGTATGTGTGCTCTGAAGGCCAGGAGAAAAAGGTCTCTTTGTACTCCAAGCTATCTCTCTTCCCAGTCCTCTGTTTTGACAAGAAGCCTTCATTTGTGCCACCTCCCATGGCAGGCCAAGTTCCCTGCACTTATCCTGCCTTTGTGAGACTATATTCCAGTGCTCAGATACAGTGCTCAATATAATTCAGAAGTCCTTCTTGCAGACAACTAGGGCACTGAACTTAATGAAATGTTTCATTGCCAGCGATAATGGGCCTATGATACCTCTCCTTGGTTTTCTGGAAGCTTGAGAAATCCAAGCACATGTTAGATATCACAAAGCTTCCTGTCATCTAGGGCTGGTGAAGATCATCAGGTTCTGAAACCTTTGACCTCTCTTAATTGGGCCTTGGATGGCTAGGTTTGGGGGTTGAACACAGGGCCTTGGTGCTGACCATAAGTTCAGTGGAGAAGTCCAGTGCTTTACTATTTTGTGTCACAGCTTCACTTCTGGTCTATGTGTGTGTGTGTGTCTGTGTGTGTATGTCCATGTGTGTGCGCGCATACAGTCATGGAGCTTGAACTCAGCACTGTACCTAATTTCTCTTGTACAAGGATAGCTTTCTCTCACTTGAGCCACAGAACCACTTCATGCTTTTTCTAGTGATGTTGTCCTGAGTAATCAAGCCCAGGGTTTCATATATGCAAAGCACTCTACCCCTAAGGCACATTCCCAGCCCTGTACTTCAGGTTTGTTAGATTGTTTCTGGTTTTGGTTTTTTTTTTTTTTTTGATGTTGTTGGTTGTAGGAGTTGAAGTCTGGGACTGGGTGCTGTCCCTGAGCTTTTCAGCTCAAGTCTTGTGCTCTATCACTTGAGCCACAGCACCACTTCAGGTTTTCTGGTGGTCCATTGGAGCTAAGTGTCTCAAAGACATTCCTGCCCAGGCTAGCTTTGAACCATGATCCTTAGTTCTCATCCTCCTGAGAACCTAGGATGATAGTCATGAGCTGCAAGCATCAAGCTTCCACTTAATGTTTCTTAGTGGTGAATTGGAGATAATAGTCTCATGAGACTTTTTGTGTCTGGGATAATTTAGAACTCAGATCCTCAGATCTCAGCTTGCTGAGAAGGCAGGATGACAAACCTCATCTATCGACCCCTAGGCCATGGTAGTCTGCTGCAAGGGGATCCTTGGCTCCACGTGGTGGAGTGCTAGCCTTGAGCCCAAGAGGTAAGGGTCAAAATCTAGGTCCTGAGATCAAGGTTCATTACTGAAAAAACAAACAAACAAAACAATGGTCTGCAGGAGACAACTCACTAGTCTTCAGTTATACTTAATTTTGTTCCTTCCATGGAGATATATCTGAGCCTCAATATTCTTATCTGTGTAAACATCTCAGTTGTGGAGCTCTTACAAGGACCAGATGAAAGAATGCACCCTGCGAAGGACATAGCACATGACACTGTTTGAAGGACTCAATACACAGCATCATGTGAAAGACACAGCACCCAGAACCCAATTCAGGACTCAGCACACTGCAACCTGTGAAGGACTCAGCACATAGCACCCTGTGCAGTACTCAGCACAGAGCACCTTATGAAGGACTCAGCACATAGCTGTATTCCACAAGCTGTCATTAGAATCAACGTGTTTTCTTCAGTATCACCATTCTTTGAGGAACATTTCACAAACCACACAAGTTCACATCTAATGGTTTAGTGGAGTGTTTTTTTTCAGGGGAGGTTACCCATGGGGCTTGAACTGAAATGTAGGGATACTGTTCTAATAACATTTGCTCAAGGCTACAGCTCTACCACTTGGAAGAGTCTCACAGACTTCCTGCTAGGGCTGGGTTTTAAAGCCCGTGAGCTGCTGGAATGACTGAGGTAAGCCAGCAGTGTCTGGTTCGTTGGAGCTGGGTTGCAGTGATTTACATCTGGATAAGTCAGGTTAGGTGGCAGCTGTCAGCACCAGACTCCTAGCTTGCTCTGTGATGAAGTATTTGAAGTCTTGACCTTCTATAGTTGCAGTTAGAACAGTCTACCTTTTTTGGCGGCAGTCCTGGGCCTTTAGTAAGGGCTTAGCCACTCTCCCCAAGCATTTGTGCTCCAGGCTAGTACACAATTGATTGAAAGAAAGCAGAACTTCTGGTTTTTCTTTTTATATGGTACTGAGGAATGGAAGCCAGGGCTTCCTGCTTACTAGGTGAGCACTCAACTACCGAGTCCCAGGAGTGCATGAGGTATAAATAGAGATTGCTTTATATAAATATTATATATACAAAAAGAAAGATGTGGGCTGGGAAGGTGGCTCAGTGATAGAGCGCTTCCCTTGCAAGCATGAGGACCTGAGTTCAATTCCTCAGCACCACATAAGCAGAAAAAGCCAGAAGTGGCGCTGTGGCTCCAGTGGTAGAGTGCTAGCCTTGAGCTGAAGAGCTGAGGGACAGAGCCCAGGCCCAGACTTCAGGCCCACGACTGGACCCAAAAAAAAATAGAGAGAGAGAGATTTATGCATATTATTAAATTATAGCTAATAGTACTACCAATGTTAGGTATTAAATGATGTCTCCATTTAATTATATATCCCAGTTGAACAATTAATAAAACATTAATTATTACTCAATTTACTGTTATTGTTTATCATATATGTACATACATCCATACATATAATTACATATTTTATAGAATGAGACCTCTATTTATAATTAATTTATGCGTCATGTGTTACTACCAATTATTAGGTATTTAACTATGTCTCCATTTACTTTTCATTCTGTTAATGCTTAATAATATATTAATTAAACTTAATCCACGTCCTATAATTATTTTGTCTAATATTATCCCAGAATGATTCGCTACTAATTCAATCTGTTTTTCATTTATTGTAGTGACCATTTTTCCACCTATGACATTTTTAACTTTATGACATCCTATTACATAGTATATAGATTTGCATACGAATTATACATCCTACCTGACACGGAGCAATTTCATAGAAAAGGAAAATATGTGTCACTCTTGACTTCTTACTCCAAGATTGCATTTTTGGCAGGGCTGGGATCTAAACTCAGGGCCTAGAAAGCTCAGCTCATGAATGAGTGACTGTCAGCACAGCAGCCTCTAGCCAATTCAGCTGCTAGGCAGTTCCCAGCCGATGAGACTGAGCCCTGTATGTTAACCCCATATTGTGCTTAGTGAAGTTATACATTTTATTTGTTGTTTTATTCATTTATTTACCATTTATTTTATTGACTGGTATTACACATGGAATATTTATTACATTTATTACATGGGATATAGATTTGCCTATGTATGAAACTTCATACCTGACACCCAGATGCTCACAGAAAAGGAAAGCATGTGTCACCAGTGCTTCTTATTCCACGATTCAATTTTTGTGAGTGCTGGCTTCTGAACTCAAAGCCTACAAAGCCCAATTCATGAATGGGCGAGTGTCAGCACGGCCAACCAGCACCTGAGATTCAGCCCCAGGGGTTGACAAAATAAGACAGATTGACATGCGGATGGTAGTACACAAATAAATATAGATCTTTATAGAGTACCAGAGATGTTTATATATTCGTCAGTTATATAGACTACATTTTTAACAATTCTTGGGTATTTATTATGTCCCCATGTAATTAGTATTATTGTGTTCATTCTTAATGAATTATTAATTTAATCAACCATTGTCACAAAACTATTGCATCCATGTAATTAATAGTATTCTTTCAATGTTTCAAAATATTCATTAAAATCAATCAGCCTCCTAAAATCACTACTTTTATAGTAGTATCATTCAGAAACAACTAATTTAATCTTGACATTCATAATCTTCCATCAGTATTCCTATGAATAGGAATGAGCCTCTTAGGATCTCCCACCATTGGTAGGGGTCAGGACCGGGCCTCGACCACAGGGCCTATGTTGCCGTGTTGACCTATGGCTTGCCTGGTAGCCCACCAGCCTTCAGCAATGTCAGGTTACAAAACTTTTCATCAATGTCATTCAGACCTAAGATGGTCACCTTGCAAAAAAAAACAAATGTAAAACAGATAGCCATTTGCAAGTTGCCAGATTTTTATCTGTGTCATTTTATTTATCTTTTTCCTGTAAATCTTTGGGGCCCAGGAACCCAGGTTCAGCTGTGGGTCCAGTAGTTGCACCCCAGCCTAGAGCGATCAAAGCTGAGGCAGAGTTGCCCCAACCTGAGTTCAAGCTCTGTGCTTGACAAAATAAAAATAAATAAATAAATTCATTAAAAATATTTATAAAATTATGAGGCTCCTTGGCTTGGAATTCATGCCATTTTTTCTGCCAGGCCTGGGATTTGAATTCAGACTCTGGGAAAATATGCAGCATTGTCGGGGAAGGGGAAGCTCACCATGCTGGAAGACAAGAAAGTCAGGCCTGTTCCCAGGGCCTGAATTCAAGTCTTAGCACTCAAAAAAATAATATTCATATACATTTTAAATACATGATTTATATTTGCATACACATGTTTACTTATATTGCAGTTAGTGTAGTTATTCATTTTATTTTATTTTTATGTATTTCTTATGTATTTTAGTGAGTATGATTACACATATAACATTTTTTACATCCTACTACATAGGACATAAATTTGCCTATGTATTATACATCATTCCTGAGACCCAGGAATTTTGACACCCATAAGGAAAACAAGTGGGACAATTGGCTTCTTCCACTAGGATTAAGTTTTTGGCAGTTCTGTGATTTGAACTCAGAACCTAGCAGGCCAACTTCATAAATGGGTCAATGTTAGCACACCAGTCTGATGCAAATGAAGTTTTCAGGCAAATTTCAGGACCTGAGATCAAGCCCTAGGAGTGGCCAATATATAAAAAGATAGATATGTAGATTGCAATGTGTGTGTATTTACATATGAATATGCATCTATAAATAAATGTATACAGAGAGAGACAGACATTTATGTAGAATCTAGTGTATAACTCTATATAAAGTGATGTCTACATCTTATTTTTATATATCCTATTACTACCAATTATATATTCTATTTCTACCAATTATTTGGTCTAAAATTATGCCTCCATTAATTAATCACGGTAGAAGTTATTAATTGAATTAATCTATGATATATATTTATGCGTACAATATTATACTAGAAAGACTAGATAAATAGTAATTCAATTTGTACATGTCAAATATTTTATTAATGTTCCTATAGATAGGAACGAGTTTCCTAGGATCTTCAGCTGTGTGTAGGTGGCAGTCCGAAGATAGAACTCACGGCATAGGTATCTGGGTGGGGCTTAGGCTTTACCAACAATCTGTGAGCCTTTGGCCATGCAAGGTCACATACAATTTTCAAGCTGAGTCATTGAGACCCATGGTTGTCACAGTGCAAAGGAAACAAAGGTAAAACGGTTGTGTAATACTTGCTGGTTTTTTCCTCATCCATATTTGTTGGTTTGATGTATTTTTGCCAGTGCTGGGAGTTTAACTGGGGTCCTAGGATGACTGGATCATCTGTGGGTGTAAATGCTGCAAACCAGCCTAGGGTAATCATGGGTTAAGACACAATACGGTGCTTCCTTGAGAAAAAGGAACTCAGGGACAGTGCCTGGGGTCACAGTTCAAGCCTCAGGACCTGCCACAAAAATAAAGTCATTAACTCTATGTGTCTGTGTATGTATGCATATATTTCTATCAGTGACCATCTAGAGTTGCTGTGAAGAAAGGTTTGAATGGAATGATTTCACAGCACAGAGAGTGCTTTCAAGACAGTGCATGTTCTGGGGCTCCCCTCACTGTTCCCAGTGTAGCCTGAGGGCTTCTGTGCACCCCAGGCTGCTGGAGGAAGTCTGCCTCATTGTTGGAACAGGCAGAAAAAAGGCCTCACTCTTGAACAGCTGTGTAACAAACAATTCATCCGGAGCAATTACTGAGGATGAGCAATGAATGAGGATGAGGGCAGACTCTGAAGGCCAGGAGGAAAAGGCCTATTTGTACCTCAAGCTATCTCTCTCCCTAGTGCTTTGTTTTGACAGGAATCCTTCATTTGTGCTGCCTCTCGGGGCAGTCCAAGTTCCCTGCACTCATCCTGTCTTTGTTAGACTATGTTCCAGTGTTGAAACAAACTGCTACAATTAATTCAAGGGTCCTTCTGGCAGAAAACAAGTGAGCTGAACCTAATGAAAAGATTCCTAATTGGCATAGGTGCCTCCCTAGTTTTCCGGATGCTTGCTAAATCTAAGCACTTGTGCAAAATCACAATGCTTCCTGTCATCTAGTGCTGGTGAAACTAATCAGGTTTTGAAACCTTCGCCCTCTCTTAGTTGGGCTCTGGGTGTTTATATTTTGGGGTTGAACACAGGGCCAGAGTGCTGACCATAGCTCAGAGCAGAAGCTCTTTTCTTTACCATTTAGTGTCATAGCTTCACTTACGGTATCTTTGTGTGTGTGTGTGTGTGTGCAAACACCAGTCCTGGAGCTTGAACTCAGTACCTCAGCTCTGTACCTGAGTTTCTCCTGTATAAGGATAGTGCATTACCACTTGAGCCACTTCAGGCTTTTTTTTTCTAGGGATGTAGTACTGAGGATTCAAACCCAGGGTTTCATACATGCAAAGCACTCGACCCCTAAGACACATTCCCAGCACTCCACTTCAGGTTTCTTTCTTTCTCTCCTTGTAGTTGGAGGAGTTGAAGTCTGGGACTGGGTGCTCAAGTCTAGCACTCTACCACTTGAGCTACAGTGCCCCTTCAGGCTTTCTGGTGGTTCACTGGAGATAAGCATCTCAAGGAATCTCCTGCCCAGGCTGGCTTTGGACTGTGATTCTCAGCTCTCAGGATCCTGAGTAGCTAGGATGACAGGCATGAGTCACCAATGCCCAGCTTCCACTTCAAGTTTCTAAGTGGTGAATAGGAGATAATATTCTCGTGGGACCTTTTGTGTCTGGGGTTGTTTGGAACCCAGAACCTCAGCTTCCTGAGAAGGCAGGATGACAGACTTCAGCTAAAGACACACTTTGCTGCAAAGGGGTCCTTAGCTCACAGGTAGAGCACTAGCCATGAGCCCAAGAGGAAAGTCAGTGCCTAGGCTCTAAGTTGAATGTTCATGATGGAGAAAACTAAACCAAAACAATTGTCTGCAGGAGACAAGTCAGTAGAGTTCAGTACATACATAAATTTGGCCCTGCCTTGGGGATATATCTGAGCTTCAACTTTCTCATCAGCACAATCATCTTACTTGTGGAGCTCTAACAAGGACCAGATGAAAGAATACACCCCGTGAAGGGCTCATAGCATAGCACCCTGTGAAGGACTCGGCATACAGCAACCCATGAAGGACTCAGCACCCAGCATCCCAGGAAGGGCTCATCACATAGCTGTATCCCACAAGCTGTCATTAGAATTCGGGTGCTTTCATCAGTATCACCATTCTTTCAGAAACACGTCACAAACCACACAAGTTCACATCTAACAATATAGACGGGTGGTTAATGGGGGGGAGGGTCGTCAGCTTCGGGGATGTCACTCATAGGTTGGGGGTACTGTCCTAAGACCTTTTCCTCAAGGCTAGAGCTCTACCACTTTGAGCCACAGCTCAGAGTCTCACAGACTTCCTGCCAGGGCTGAGTTTTCAACCCACCAGTGTCAGATCTCATCCCCCAAGCAGCTAGGGGTGAGCCAGCAACGTCTGGCTAAATAGAGTTGGTTTGCAGCGGTTGACCTTTGGCTGTCAGGTAAGATGGCAGCCATGAGCTTCAGACCCTCGGCTTGCTCTGTTATGAGGTATTTGAAGTCCTAGCCTTCTATAGTTACAGTCAGAAAGTTCTAACTTGATTTTTTGGTGCTGGAGTGACAGCATCACTTCTGGCTTTTCTGTGCATGTGATAGTGTGGAAACGAACCCAGAGCTTCATACATACTAGGCGAGCACTCTACCACTGAACCCCAGGAGTGACAAGTGTAGACTTAGATATGTAGATTGTTTTATATATACATATATATACATAAAACAAGAGGGAGATGTCTGCATATTATTAAATTATATATACTATATTACTATCAATTATCGATAAATTATTTCTTCCTTTATTTAAGTATCATGGTTAAATACATAATGAAATATTTATTGAAAATTAGTCAATGTACTATGATTATTGTGTATAATTTTAATATAATCATACACTAAATACTAATGTAATTGTTACTTTTACAACATTGCATTCATATGGATGTCTATTGGAATGTGTTTCTTAGGATCTCCTGCCATTTGTAGGTAGCAGTCCCGGGATCCGAACCCCGGACCTAGGTTGCTGGTTTAGGCTGTGGCTTCCCTGATAGCCCACCAAACTTCAACAGTGCAAGGTTATGTACACTTTTTGTGTCCTGTCATTTAGACCCAGGATGGTCACAATGCAAAGGAAAAAAAAACAATGTAAAACCGCCTTCTGGAACTTCCCAGTTTTATACTTCTCCTTTTTTCCCTGTCCTTTTTTTTGTTTTTGGTCTGTTGTGGGGCCAGAAGTCTGGGTCTGGGTGCTGTCCCTCAAATCTTCAGCTCAAGGCTATCGTTCTACCACTTGAGCCATAGCAACACTTCTGGCTTATTTCTGCTTATATGGTGGTGAGGAATCCAACCCAAGGCCTTATGCATGCAAGGCAAGCACTCTACTATTGAGCCACCTTCCCAGCCCTTCACTTTTTTTTTTTTTTTTTGCCAGTCCCGAGATTTAAACTTGGGTCCTGGGATCTCAAGATGGGCTGTGGGTCCAGAGGTTGCACCCCAGCCTAGGATGATCAAAACTGAGGCAGAGTTGCTACTAGCTGAGTTCAAGCCCCGGGCCTGGCCAAAAAAAATAAGGCACTGGTTTGGAATTTGCACCATTTTTTTGCAGGCCTGGGATTTGAACTCAGGGTCTGGGTATCTCTGTGGCACTCTGGGGGACAGGAAGCTCACCATCATTGAAAACAAGAAATTCAGACCAATTTCCAGGACCAAATTCAAGCCAGAGACTGGAAAAAATAATATTCCTGTATGAAATCTTTTTACATACATGGGTTTACCCCATATGACATTTATTATCCTTATCTATTTATTCTTTATTTTATTATTATTACATATATAATATTTATTTCATTTATTACATCTTATCACATGGATATATTTGCACATGGATTTTACATCATACTGAGACCCAGGACTTTTACAGAGAAGGAAAAAAAATATGTCAAAATTTGCTTATTACTCCACCTATAAACTTTTGGCCATGCTGGGATATGAACTCACAACCCACAATGCCCAATTCATGAAAGTGTCAGTTGTAGACAAAGCCTTTGGCAAATTGAGCTGCCAGCCAGTTCTGAGGACGTGTGATCAAGCCATAGTAGTGGCCTAGATTTAGATATAGATATAGATAGATAGATAGATAGATAGATAGATAGATAGATGTGTAGTTTGCTCTCTCTCTCTCTCTATATATATATATGAGAGAGAGACAATATGAGGATATTGAATAATATATATTGTGAATTATTAGTTATTAAATTAAGCCTCCATTTAATGAAGTATCATGGTTTAATACTTATTAAAGCATTAATGTGAAAGTAGTCAGTATTCTTTAATTAGGAGAATCATACCATGGTGCTAGAATGAAAGACATAATCCAATACTTTTTGTGTGGCATTCTTTAGGAGAATCATGAACAACTGTGAATTTAATTGTTACTTTTATGACAGTCCATTAAGCATTCCCATGAATAGGAATGATTTTCTCAAAATCTCCCTCCATTTGTAGGTATCAGTCCTGGCATTTGAACTCCAGGCCTGGGTAGTTTACTACGAAATGCAAACCATTAGTATGACACTGTGAAGATTTCAGATTGTCATGATAAAACAAAGAACAACAAGAATAAAAGAAAGCCAGGTCTCAGAGGCTCATGCTTGTAATCCTAGCTCTTCAGGAGGCTGAGAGGTAGAGAATGGCAGCTTGAATTCAGTCGGGACAGGAAAGTTCAGGACACTCTTATTTCTAAGGGATCACAGGAATATAAACACCCATGAGTGGGACTGAAACTCAAGGGCAGAGCACCACCCTTGAACAAAAGGAGCTCTGGGAGAGTGACTAGGCTCATAGTACAAGCCCCGGACCTGCCAAAAAAGAAAAAGTAGTAAATCCATGTCTCCCCATGTATGTATGCATGTATTTCTATTGGTAAAGATCCAGAGTAGCTATGTTGAAAGGCACTCAGCTAGGAAATTTGCTTTGAATAGAATGATTTCATAGCACAGAGAGTGCTTTCAAAACAGTGCATGTTCCGGGGCTCCCCTCACTGTTCCCAGTGTAGCCTGAGGGTTTCTGTGCACTCCAGGCTGCTGGAGGAAGTCTGCCTCATGGTCTGGACAGACAGACAAAAAGGCCCCCCTCCTGTACAGCTGTGCAACAAACAACTCCATCTGAGCCAATTAGTGAGGATGAGTGTAGGCAAAATTTGAAGGCCAAGAGAAAAAGGCTTCTTTGTACTCTAAGCTATCTCTCTCCCCAGGAAGCTTTCTTTCATTTGTGCCACCTCCTGTGGCAGGCCAAGTTCCCTGCACTTATCCTGTCTTTGTTAGATTATGTTCCAGTATTGAAATAACCTGCTCCAATTAATTCATGGGTCCTTCTGGCAGACAATAAGGGAGCTGAACCTAATGAAAAGATTCCTAATTGGCAATGGTGCCTCCTTAGGATTCCAGAGGCTTGCTAAATCTAAGCACTTGTGCAAAATCCCAAAGTTTCCTATCATCTAGGGCTGGTGAAGTGCATCAGATTTTGAAACCTTTGACTTATCCTAGTTGAGCCCTGGATGGCTAGCTTTTGGGGTTGAACACAGGACCTGTGTGCTGACCATGAGCTCAGAACTGAAGCTCAGTGCTTTACCACCATTTGGTGTCACAGCTTCACTTCTGGTATCTGTCTCTCTCTCTCTCTCTCTCTCTCTCTCTCTCTCTCTCTCTGTGTGTGTGTGTGTGTGTGTGTGTGTGTGTGTGTGCATACACTTGTCCTGGAACTTGACCTCAGGACCTGAGCATGGTTCCTGAGTTTCTCCTGTACAAGGGTAGCACTCTACCACTTGAGCCACAGGGCCACTTCAGTCTTTTTTCTAGTGATGTGGTACTGAGGATTCAATTCCAGGGATTCATACATGCAAAGCACTCTAACCACTCCTCTTTTGGTTTGTTTGTTTCTTTTCTTTTCTTGTAAGTTGGAAGAGTTGAAGTCTAGGCCTGGGTGCTGTCTATCCTAGAGCTTTTCAGCTAAAACCAAGCGCTCTACCACTTGAGCTACAGCACCCCTTCAGGTTTTTGGTGGGTCACTAGAGAGAATTGTCCATCTCAAGGAATTTCCTGCCCAGGCTGGCTTTGGACCATGATCCTCAGCTCTCAGGCTCCTGAGTAGTTAGGATGACAGGTGTTAGTCACTGGTGCCCAGCTTCCATTTCAAGTTTCTAAGTGGTGAATAGGAGATAATAGTCTCATGGGAACTTTTGTGTCTGGGATAGTTTAGAACCCAGATCCTCACATCTCAGTTTCTTGAGTAGGCAGGGTGACAGACCTCAGCTACAGACACCTAGATCATAACTCTCTGTTGCAAAGAGCCATGGGGAATGCACTGAAAATTTGGGGGTACTGTTCTAAGGTCTTTTGCTCAAAGCTAGAGCTCTACTACTGTGAACCACAGCTCAGAGTTTCACAGATCAGCCCCCGAGTATCTTGGATGACAGTGGTGAGTGAACCAGCAACTTCTGGTTCCGTGGAGCTGGGTTGCAGTGGTTTACCTCTGGCTAAGTCAGGTAAGATGGCAGCTGCAAGCACCAGACTCCATGCTTGTTCTGTGATGAGGTATATTTGCAGTACTATCCTTATATTGTTGCAGTCAGAACATTCTATTTTATTTTTTTTTTGGTGCCAGTCCTGGGTCTTGAGAAAGGGTCTAGACACAGTCCCGAAGCTTTTATGCTGAAAGCGAGTGCTCCACTGCTTAAGCAAGAGCACGACTTCTAGATATTTCTGTGCACAAGGGAGTGAGGAATCGAACTCAGGGCTTTGTACGTAGTAGGCAAGCAATCTACAAATGAGCCCGATGACTGACAAGTGTATGAACACATAAATATGTAGATTGATAGATAGATAAATAGATGCATATATATATACATATATATATATATATATATATATATATATATACCAAGAGAGAGATATATGTATACTAGGAAATTGCATATAAAATATTATTACAAATTATTGGCATTTAAATTATTCCTTCCTTTTTTAAGTAACATGATTGAATAAATAATAAAGTATTAATTGAAAATTAGTCAATGTAGTTTTATATAATCATACACTAACTATTAATTTAATCGGTACTTTTTTTTCTTTTATTTTACATTGTGAAAATACTATACAGAGGGGTTACAATTACATGGGCAAGATAATGAGTAAATTTCTTATCAAGCATCGTAGCCTCTTCCTTTTTGTTTCCCCTTCCTAACTTTTCCCATTCTCTCCCCGCCCCTCACCCCCACACACAATCATCGTTCCAAGCACCCCCCCCCCACAGTTGTAAAGATCATATTTTGACATAACGACTTGTACATTTCATTGTTGCAATGGGTCCACCTGTATCCCTATTTAAACGATTTGTTTTTTCCCTTCCCCTCCACAAATTATACCGACATCAAATACAGTGAAAGCAGGGGTTATAAGGTGGGGAGGTACATAGAAAGCAACAAAGAAATAATCTTATAAATGTGTTAGAAACAATCACATGAAAGAAAAAACACATTTGAATACATATCTTATTGTTCATTTCCCGGAAATCAATTTATTTGACCTTTTCTGCTTGACTCAGACATATACTAGATATTGCAAATGAGGGAAACCATGGGACCTATGTTTCTTTGGGCATGGATTACTTCACTTAATATAATTTTTCCAAGTCTTTCCATTTTCCTTACAAATGTGGCAATGTCATTCTTTCTGATGGAAGCATAGAATTCCATTGTGTATATATACCACATTTTCTTGATCCATTCATCTACTGAGGGGCATCTGAGCTGGTACCATATCTTAGCTATGGTAAATAATGCTGCAATAAACATAGTCGTGCTGGTAGCTTTAGTGTGGTCTTGTTTGTGAACATTTGGTTAAATGCCCAAAAGTGAAATTGCTGGGTCATAGGGGAGCTCTATGTGGAATCTTTCGAGGAACCTGCATACTCCTTTCCAAAGTCGTTGAAGAAGTATACACTCCCACCAACAATGCAGTAAGGTTCCCTTTTGTCCACATCCGCTCCAGCACCTGTTGTTATTATAGTTCTTGATCATAGCCTTTCTAACTGGGGTGAGGTGGTATCTCATGTTGTTTTGATCTGCATTTCTTTAATGGCTAGGAGGTTGAACATTTCTTTAGGTGTCTATTGGCCATCCTTCTTTCCTCTTCAGAGAAGTTTCTCTTAAAGTCTTTAGCCCACTTATTTATTGGGTAGTTGTTTCTTTGAAGATTTGTTTTTGGAGGATTTAATTTTTTGAGTTCTAGGTATACTTTAGATATGAGACGCTTGTCCATTGTATGACTAGTGAAGATTTTCTCCCAATCCGTGGGCTTTGATTGATCTTACTAGCTATGTCCTTTGCCATGCAGAAGCTCTGCAATTTCATGCCATCCCATTTGTCCAAACTTTCTTTGATTTGTTGCTTTTCCGGCTCTTTATTAAGAAAATTTCGGCCTGTGCCAAGGAGACCTAGGGTTTCTCTTATTACACCCTATAATGTTTTCAGAGTGTCTGCTTTGACTCTGAGGTTTTTGATCTTTTTGGAATTGATTCTGGTGCACGGTGATATATAAGGATCTAGCTTATTTTTCTAAAAGTAGTTAACCAATTTTGCCACCACCATTTACTGCAGAAGCTGTCTTTTTTCCATTCTATTTTTCTAGCTCCCTCATCAAAGATTAGATGGCTATTGGTTTGTAAGTTCATTTCTGCGTTTTCAATTCTATTGCATTGGTCCTGAGGTCTGTTCTTGTGCCAGTATCAAGCTGTTTTGATTACTATGGTTTTGTAGTTGAGTTTGAAATTTGGTATTTATATTCCTCCAGCACTGTTCTTTCTGTTGAGGATCATTTTTGCTATTTGGGATCGTTTGTTGTTCCATATAAATTTTTGGAGTGTGTCTTCTATTTCCTTGAAGACTGAGGTTGGAATATTGATAGGTATCTCATTGATAGACAGCCTTGGGAAGTATTGCCATTTTCATGATGTTGATCTTTCCAATCCAGGAGCATGGGAGTTTTTGCCACTTTCTAAATTCTGTTTTGATTTCCTTTTTCAACTTTTTAAAGTTTTCATCATAGAGCTCCTTCACTTTTTTGGTTAATTCCTAGATATTTTACTTTTTTGTGGGGCTATTACGAATGGAGTTGATTTCCTAATTTCAGCCACACTTTTCTCATTGTTGACATACAGAAAAGTCAATGATTTTTGAGGGTTAATTTTATATCTTGTTACTTTGCCAAAGTTTTGAATCAGCTTGAGTAATTTGGGAGTGGAGTCTGTGGGATTCTTTAAATACAAGATCATGTCATGTGCAAAGAGGGAGAGTTTTACTTCTTCTTTCCCTATTTGGATCCCATTTATGTTTACATCTTGTCTTATTCTAGGTATTCTAATACTAGATTCAAAAGAAGTGGAGAGAGTGGACCTCTTTGTCTCGTTCCTGAGTTAAGAGGAAATGGCATTAGTTTTTCACCATTAAGAATAATTCTGGCTGTAGGTTTGTCATATATTGCCTTTATTGTATTGAGGAATGTTCCATGGATTCCTAATTTTTCCAACACCTTCATCATACAGGGGTGTTAGATCTTGGCAATTGCTTTTTGTGCATCTATTGAGATAACCATGTGGTTCTTATCATTGCTCCTGTTGATGTGATGAATTATATTAATTGATTTGCATATATTGAACCAGCTGTGTATCTCTGAAATGAATCTTGTTTGATCGTGGTATATGATTTTTTGGATGAATTGTTGAAGTTGATTGACCAAAATTTTGCAGAAATATGACATTTATTACCCTTATTTATTTAGCATTATTACACATATAACATTTCTTTTATTACATCATATCACATAGGATATATGTAGATATGGATTATACATCATACTGAGACCATGGACTTTCACAGAAAAGGAAAACAATGTGCTAATATTGGCTTCTTATTCCATGAATAAATTTTTGGCCATGCTGGGATTTCAGCTCACAGCCTAGAATGCCCAATCCATAAATGGGGTCACAGTCTTAGCAGACCAGCCTCTGGCAAACTGAGCTGCCAGGAAGTTCTGAGGACCTGTGATCAAGCCACAGGAGTGCTTGATATTTAGATACATAGACAGATAAATAGATAGATAGATAGATATAGATAGAGACTTGTGTAGATTGATATACATATATATATATATATATATATATATATATATATACAAAGAGAGGGACTGTGAGGTAATTAAATTATATATATTATGACCAATTATTAGTTATTAAATTATGCCTCCATTAATGAAATATTACTGTTGAATACTTATAAAATATTAATTAAAAATCATTCAATACCCTTAATCATACCATGGTGCTAGAATGGAAGACATAAATCCAATATTTTTTGAGTGGCATTCTAAAATAGAATCATGAATCAACGGCACATTTATCACTTTTATAACATTCGGTTAGCATTCACATGAACAGAAATTAGTTTTTCAGGATCTCCCTCCATTTGTGGGTGGTAGTCCTAGCATTTGAACTCCAGACCTCGGTAGTTTATTTCGAATGCAAACCATTGGAATGACAAGGTGAAAATTTCAGACTGTTACAATTGAAAAAAATAACAACAAGAAGAAAATAAAGTAAGGTGCCATTGGTTCCTGCCTATAACCCTAGCTCCTCAGGAGGCTGTGATGTAGAAAATGCCAATTTAAATTCAGATGGGATGGGAAAGTCTAGGACACTCTTCTTTCTAAGAGATCACCAGAAAAATAAACATGAATGGGGCTGTGACTCAATGGCAGAGCGCTACCCTTGAGCTAAAGGAGCTCAAGAGCAGGGCCTAGGATCATAGTACAATAGAGTACCCGCCCTCCCCCAAAAAGGAGGCAATAACTACATGGATCTCTGTATGGATGATGGGCATTCAGCAGGTTGCCAATCCCCAGCCACCCCAACCTGGTCAAACTGGGACAAGCCCTCATAGAGTACTAAGTGTGAGCCAGCAGCTTGAACAAAGCACCCTCTGCCATTTAATAACTGAAGACCTGAAGGCTTTGCCTGGGCTAGTGTGTGCAACGGGTGCATAATGTACTGTCTGAGGCATCTCATTGGGACACTTTGCAGCCAGCCACTGCTTCCAGAGTCCACAGTCCTTAGGTTGGAAGAGTTGTCCAAGGTTCTCTCTGCATAGTCTCTATCCCTGTGTAGGATGTGAGCCTAGACCTCTGGGGCCTAGTGGCTATCACTCATCTATCATTCCTCATTGCCAAGTCAAAAGCTAGTCCCAAATCTTGGCATAGACATGAAATAATCAGCTATTTCTACGCCAAAATAGGTAATTCAATAAATCCCACTCTCATAATTCCCATTAGAAGTGGGCTGCGAATGTGGCTTAGTGGTAGAGTGCTTACATAGCACAAACAAAGCCCTGAGTTTCATTCTTCAGTACCACAGAAACAGAAAAAGCCAAAAGTGGCACTGTGGATTAAGTGAGAGAGTGCTAGCCTTGAGCAAAAGAAGCTCAGGAACATACCCAGACCTGAATTCAAGCCCCAAGACTGGCAAAAATTAAAAAAAAGTGAGTCTGGTGAGACATATTCTTCTGGGACACAGAGGAGGGCCAAGGTTATAGGTAAGAGGTAGAGTAGAAGGCAGGTGCTGCTGGTTCACCCCTGTAATCTTAGTTACTCAGGAGGCTGAGATCTGAGGATCCCAATTACTAACAAAAAGTCTATATGAGACATTTTTCTTCAATTAAACACCCAAAAAGCGAGAAGTAGAGCAGTGGTTCTAGTAGTAGAGTGCTAGCCTTGAGCACAAAAGCTCAGGGTTAGGACAACGTCCAGACCATAAATTCAAACATCAGGACTGACACACACACACACACACACACACACACACACACACACACACACACACACACACACACACACACACACACACACGCATGCTTGCGCATGTGCACACACGCACATGCACACACAACACACCAAGATAGAGCATTTGCCAGTCATTCTGCACAAAGTTCCATCTATAGCAACTCAATAATAAAAAAAAGGAGAAAGGAAGGAAAGATTTGCTCCAGGAGGTGATATAACCAGTGCCAAAATTCCACAGGAGTTCTAAGGCATGGAACCGGACAGAGAGCCTCAGGCAGAAGGTCCATCATGGGCAAAGGTCCTTATGTGTCGTATGGAGCAAGTGGTGTAGGTGGAATGAAGGTTCTGTGGCTTCAGACATTCTGGCAGAACATTCAAGGCTGGGTCAAGGTTTGTTGAGACACAGGTAGGGCAAATGGTGGATTCCTAGAATAGGGCCCAGGGGGAAGATTAGCTTGGCTTTTCACCATGGACTCCAGCCATTTCCTGTGGCTGGAAGCCTATTTTTCACACCTCCTGACCCTCAGGCCTCCTTTGCATGGAGGATTCAAGGCAAACACAGGGAAGAATGCTTGCTTAAGAAAAGCTTCTAGCACAATGCCAGAAGTGGCTCAATCCCTGTAAATCCTAGCTACTCAGAAGACTGAGATCAGAGATCATGAGTCAAGCCAGCTCAGGTGAGAAAAGTTAGTGAGACTGTTCTTGCAGATTAACTACAAAAGCCAGAAATGGAGCTGTGGCTCAAGTGGTAGAGTGCCAGCCTTGAGGGAAAAAGTTAAGAGACCAGAGGCCAGACCCTGAGTTCAAGCCCCAGCATTGGCACTTAAAAAAATAAAGAAAAGCTTTCAGGAGCTACTGAAAGGTCAGATCAGCCAGGTGCCAGTGACTCACACCTCTCCTCCTAGCTCCTCAGGAAGCTGAGATATGAGGATTACGGTTCAAAACCAACCCCAGGCAGGAATTCCGGGAGACTCTGATCTAAAAGGAACCTCCTGAATACTGGAATTGGCCCTGTGACTCAAGTGGCAAGCTGAAGAGCTGGGGGACAGCATCCAGGCCCAGATTTCAAGCCCCATGACCAACACCTGGCCTTCTTGGACCTCACTCTGTGACTCTAGGCAGAGTACGTTCCAGTGGGCCCCTGAGGATCTCCCAATGTCTTGGTGTTCTACAAGTCTTGAATGCAGCCTCTTTTGAGGCCTTTTCCTATAGAGCAGGCCACAGTATCAGAGAAGAATCCAGCCCTGGGGTACGGAGGTCATTGGTCAGGTCATCAGAATGGCATCTGTCATGGGTGCAGTGTGCATCTGACCAGGCAATCGACGCCTCAGATCATAGTTCTGGTCCAGGAGGGGCAAGGGCTGCAAAATGGCACAGCAGGTAACACTCACTCATACAAGTATCACAACAGTGTTAATCATCAGGCACACCTTGAGCAGGTGTTGAGTTGGGCTCATGATAGACTTGTAGGCTCAAGAATCTAAAGCCGGCTGGCTGCTGCTTGTAGCAGTCGTTATCTCTGGAGTCCCAGGGCTTTGAGCCCTGCTTTCCTCACCAGTGCGTGGGGGTATATGAAGGTCTGCAATCGTGGGCCGACTACATAGGAGCATCCATAGTGTCCTTCCCTAGGTCCTGTGGCCCCATGCACAGATGAAGGGGCAGGTTCCATGGTACTAACTGCCATGACCCAGAACCCTCAGCCCAAGAAGGACTTAGGGAGAAAGTACTTGATCCGCCTTGAGAGTTTACTATGTCTATGCCACAGGATTGCCCCCAGTTCTAGCTCAGCTCATCATTACTACCTTCCTCTGTGTGTGTGTGTGTGTGTGTGTGTGTGTGTGTGTGTGTGTGTGTGTGTATGTGTGTGTGTGTAAAGAACACTGCTGGTGGAATATCAATACCAAATTTCAAACTCTACTATAAAGCCATAGTAATCAAAATAGCTTGGTACTGGCATAAGAACAGACCTCAGGACCAATGGAATAGAATTGAAAACCCAGAAATAAACCTACAGACCTATAGCCAACTAATCTTCGATAAGGGAGCGAAAATAATAGAATGAAAGAAAGAAAGCCTCTTCAGTAAATGGTGCTGGCAAAATTGGTTAACTACTTGTAGAAAACTAAAACTAGATCCTTATATATCACCCTGCACCAGAATCAACTCCAAATGGATCAAAGACCTCGGAGTCAAAGCAGACACTCTGAAAACATTACAGGATGGAATAGGAGAAACCCTAGGCCTCCTTGGCTCAGGCCGAAATTTTCTTAATAGAGACCCAGAATCAACAAATCAAAGAAAGGTTGGACAAATGGGATTGCATGAAGTTGCAGAGCTTCTGCATGGCAAAGGACATAGCTAGCAAGATCAATAGAAAGCCCACAGATTGGGAGAAAATCTTCACTAGCCATACAACGGACAAGGGTCTCATATCTAAAATATAGTTGGCATCCACATTCTTTAGCAAGACCAGCCCCAGGGCTCAGCCCCATAGCTCACCTGCCAGTGGGGTGCTTGGGGCGGTTTCTGCCATGGGGCTCTCTAGCAGGAGCGCCTTGGGCGGCACCTGAACTAGGGCCCCATCCCATCAGTTTGCCCATCAATATCTGCACCTTGAGCAGGACTCGCCCTTTAGGTTTCCCTCCATCTCCTGGATTCAGGGCAGAACAGATGCAGGGGCCTGACTGGGCCCACCCACTTCCTTCTGCTCCCACCTGCATCACAGGGACAGACTCGCGACAAGGCCCTGCCCTTTCAGGCTTGCTGGCATCTGTTTCCTCAGCCTGGTCCCACTCCATTTTTCCTGCTGCTGCTCGGATCCCAGGCAAGACCCACAAACCAGTGCTTTGTTCCCAGTAGGCCTTTTGCAGCCCCGGTAACCCAGGCAAGACTCTCAAGCTGAGGCCCCAGCAACTCTTCCTCCGCCCCGCATCAGTCCATGGGAGCAGGACAGCTCCAGAAGTCATTTCCTGGAAAGCAGAGAATGGCCCTGGCCTGGAAGGGATGAAGTTGGAGCAAGCTCCAAGACTGGGAACTGACTCTTAATGGCCCATGGAGCCTTTGCCATTCTGAGAGGGCCGGGCTGCCCAGGAGGGGTGGGATAAGTGAAACTTAGGACAGGGGCAGGCCAGGAATGGAGGAGGTAGGGCTGATGGGGGAAATGGAGGAGCAAGGATGGAGCAGATGGGGATAGGGTATCAGTGTTGTGCCTGCTGGGCCCCTAGGCCCCTATGGTTAGGAGAAGCAGGAGAGGGACTGGCGGGGTAGGAGAGGCAGGAGCAGTCAGTGGGAAAGTGCTGGCCAAGCGGGGAAGAGGAAGGCAGGATTTCTGGGCTTCCTCAATGAGAACCAACCCGGGCTGCCAGGGAGGGGCAGCAAATGGGGAGCAGGCCAACCCAGCAGTGTGGGTGGACTTAGTAGGCGGAGCCCTCAGAGACCAGTAGGGGAGAAGGGGTGGGCTCCATCTGGGAAATCTTGAAGTTGGCCTTCAGGGAAGGGAGAAAGTAGGAAGGGAGAATTTGGGGCTGCTGCCATCTGCCTGCGGGGGGGAGGGTGGCTAGGCCTCCCTTGGGCTTTGTTACAACACATCCGACCATCCAGTGGGGCCACGGGGCACCAGCACCTCCTCCCAGACTAATATCCTGGGATGAGGGAATATAGGAGATAGGAAAGGCTGCCCTCAACCTGTGGGTCCCCTCTGGCTCCTGAGGCCTCTCTAATTCAGACCCACTGTGGCTGACATGGCCCAGGAGCCAACAGAGAGCCTTGGCTCTGTGTGTGGCTGTGGCATTGAGAGGTTATTTCCCAGGGAAATGGGTGAGCATGGGGGAGGGAACTCAAGACACATCCGGGAGCAGTGGAGGAGAGAGCCTCCCAAAGGAATGCAGGCCAGCTTCTGGATTTCCCACACAGATCAGACTTGGTTGCATAGGGCTGGACAGCCAAGAGTGATCCAAGAAGGAGCTGGGGATAGGAGTGGGGTGAGGGAGTGGGGAATCAGCTGGTGACCTCTCCAGTTGGGGTGAGAAAAGGCATCTCCAGAGGAAAGGGGTTGGGGGAGGCCGTGTGCACCTGCAGAGCCCACAGCAGAAACAGTCCAGGAAGGAAGAGGGGGAAACATGAGCCAGGTGCTTGGGCCTACCACTGCCCCACCAGGGAGCCCATCTCTCCCAATGAGTTGTCTCCCTGGAGTGGGGGGAGGGGTGGTATTGCGCCTTTGGCTCCCTAGTTGGGGCAGGGGGCAGGGACATGTCCCACAAACCTTATCCAGACATGGAGAGGTCCTTCCTGCACAAGGAAGGTGGAGAGGGAAAGCACAGTGCAGAATCAAGTCCAGGAAGGAGCAATGGAGGATGCACGGTGTACAGGGAGCAAGCACCCTCTGGCTCAGCAGTAGGTGGAGCAGTGAAGGGCTGGCAAGGGGGAGGGGGAGAGTGGGTGGTCAGTTCAGATGCGGCATCTGGTACTCTGTGTATGTGGGAGGGGGGTTCTCCTAAAATCTATTCCCAACAGATGGAGAGACCCGCACGCAGGAAGTGAAGAAGCCTGGAGAGATCTTGGTGGTCATGAGTGGCCAGGGATAGAACACGGTAGGAGGGATGAGGAGGGAAGATGGCCCCCTTTGGGGTGGTGCAGGACCTACTCAGCAACTTGGGCTTCCGGGGGAATTCGGGTGCAGATCTGATCTGTTTGTGTGTGTGGGGGGGAACTTCATCACATGTGGTGGGCAGGGCTTCTAAAAGCTATTTCTGCTGGGAGGGTGGGTGGGAGGGGTTTCTAAGAGCAGGAAGATTTAAGAAGCAAAAATAAAGACATTAGGCCATGAAAAATATGTAAAATTGGAAAGGGTGTGGAGGATTTGACAGGAGAATCCTGGGGTAAAGAGGGGCTGCATGTGGTCGAAATTAAGGAGATGTGGCTCCACCTGCTCAGCTAATCGGCAGCTCTGGCCCCATACAGCCCAGGGATGGGGGTCTCATCCAGAGGGACACTTCCAGTACACAGATTGGGGGAGAAAGAGGGGGGAAGGAGGTTGAGTCAAATACCTTCTAAGAAGTCACCCAGACTTCCATTTTCCATTGGTCTCTGTAGGCTCCAAGGTAGAAGGTGGCTCCGAGGCTTTGCGTAGAATCAGGGTCAGTATGTGAAGATCCAAGTTCAGACCCCCTTGCAGAGACCAGGGACTTGGGAGGGAGCTGGACTCGGAGCCGCAGGTCTCGAGAAGAAGAGTACCTGCCAAGTGGGAGAAAGACACGCCGGATTATACAGGCCTGTGGAACCAGAGTCTGGGCTCTGGTGTACACACACACACACACACACACACACACACACACACACACACACACACACACACGGGCCTTGACTAGAATACCTATCTATAGGTAATGGTGAGAGAAAGATATCCTATACAGGGAATATACACATAAGGTGTCTTCAACCTAAGCCAACACAGCTTAGGGCCAGTGCAGACAGCATAGCCAATTAGATGTAGGTGGGAGTTCATCAGTAGCATTTTTTTAAATTGCAAAAAATTTGGACAGGAAACAAATATACATATTTTTCAACCATCATATTCCACATCTTTCTTCTTCCTTCCTAGGAAACACATCCAATCAACAAAAAGGCTTAGATATGGCTCTTGAACTTGAAAGTGGAAGCAGAATATTTTGGATGTCTGAGCTGTTAATAGTGTTTTCAATAATAATGTCACATGCAACAGCCCTATGAGTCCTACAGGTCAACACTGTACTTCCTTAGTGATGTGATAGGAATGTAAACCTTACTGGACTTAGTATTGTTTTCCACTTCCTTTTCTACCACCTGGCCCAAATTAAAATACAAAGTAATGGAAAGAAAAAGTAATGCCATCTTAAGAAAGTCATTTAGGGTTCTGAGAATTTGACTTCATGGTACAGTGATTGCTTAGCATGCATGAAACCCTAGGCTCAATTCCTCAGTACCACATGAACAGAAAAAGAAACACTGGAAGTGGTGCTGTGCCTCAAGTGGTAGAGTGCTAGCCTTGAGGAAAAAAAAAAAAAAAACCCAAAAGCTTGGGAACATTTCCTTGGCCCTGAGTTCAAGCCCCAGGACTGGCAAAAATATCACTTAGCTAGTAAATGCCAAATAGAGAATCCATACTTGGAATATATAATTGCTCCTTCCAACTATTACCTAACAGTAGTCCTTAATTCATGTTTTTTTTTTTTTAACCTATATTAGGATACTGTGTTTTAAAAAAAAACCCTTTTGTTAACAGATCACAGCAATTAGTGCCAAGAATGTACTTAGATATTCAAAGATTGGAAATTCAAAGATTCCATGCTTTTGAGTGGTCACTTCTAATCACAATGAGAAGGGTAATCTAAGTGAGATTTGAAAATCTTTTTTGGTCAGTTATGGCACCAAAAAGGCAGAGGCTAATTAATAGTTTTAACAGAAGTGAAGGAATAACCCCAGCTCAAAGAAATAAATGATAATAATAACTAAATTATACCAGAAACTGTTCTAGGGAACTATTTTGGGTTATTGAAGAACTAGTTATCAACTAGGTTCATTCCACATTGCCTTTAGCATTCTAAATCAATTAGGCTAGTTCTTAATCTCTGTGTGATAAGTTGTATCTCCTTTTATGTTGTTCTTTCATTCCTGATATCCTTTGCTTTCCTAAAATCTCAGTCTTTCTCTATTTCTCTATGAATATTTCCTAATATTAAATAACACCTACACAGATGGCAGAGGATGCTAATATAAGAGTCCCATAGTTCATGAGTCATTAGTATAACAACATGGAAAAATGAGGACATAGTTATTCCTACCTCAATTTTTCTGAAAAGCTGCAATGTCATCATTTGATTCAAATTTCCATTCTTTGTATACATAGTGTCATTAAATGCAGTAAATTCAAACATGAGCCAGGTGCTGGTGGCTCACGCCAGTAATCCTAGCTACTCTGGAGGTTGAGACCAGAGGATTGTGGTTCAAAGCCAGACTGGTCAGGAAAGTCCATGAGACTTTTATCTTCAATTAACCACCAGAAACCCGGAAGTGGTTCAGTAGCTACAGTGGTAGAGTGCTCAAATTGAGATGAAGAGCTGAGGGACAGTGCCCAGGAGCAGAGTTCAAGCCCCACGACAAACAAAACAAGTGCAAATATGACTTTCAGTTTCCCCAAAAGGAACTACGAAGTCAATATTAATCTTCCTATGCATAAAAAATAATTCTGAAATGATTCAGTGCACCTACTTTAGTTGAGTTATTTAAGTTATGGCTTCTTTGATGGATATATTCTCTTATTTTAAAAATTACCAAATATTAGCTTTATAAATAAACTTCTTCTAATATTTCTTGTTTCAAAAGAGAAGTCCATACAGTTGATGTCACTTGGTTTTCTCAGTTCAAAGCCAACTCAGGCAGGGGAGTCTGTCACATTGTTATCTCTAATTAAACACCAAAAAAGCCAGATGTGGGGTTTAGCTCAAGCAGTAGTGTACTAGATTTGAGGGCAGGTAGACAAGAAAGACAACTGTTCAGGGACAGGGTCCAGCCTCTGAGTTCCAGCCCCACATCCAGAAAAAACTAAACAAATGTTAGAGTTCTTGATTTTTGTCATTCTAACTGGGGTGAGGTGATATCTCAATGTTGTTTTGATTTGCATTTCTTTTATGGCTAGGGATGTTGAACATTTCTTCATGTGTCTATTGACCATCCTTCTTTCTTCTTCAGAGAAGTTTCTCTTTAAGTCTTTCACCCACTTATTTATTGGGCAATTGTTTCTTTGAGGATTTGTTTTTGGGGGGTTTAATTTTTTGAGTTCCAAGTATATTTTAGATATGAGACCCTTGTCCGTTGTATGGCTAGTAAAGATCTTCTCCCAATCAGTGGACTTTCTATTGATCTTGCTAGCTATGTCATTTGCCCTGCAGAAGCTCTGCAACTTTATGCAATCCCATTTGTCCAACCTTTCTTTGATTTGTTGTGTTTCCGGGTCTCTATTATTTACCATAGCTAAGATATGGAACCAACACAGATGCCCCTCAGTAGATGAATGGATCAAGAAAATGTGGTATATATAAACAATGGAATTCTATGCCTCCATCAGAACGAATGACATTGCCCCATTTGTTAGGAAATGGAAAAACTTGGAAAAAATTATATTAAGTGAAGTAAGCCAGGCCCAAAGAAACATAGGTCCCATGGTTTCCCTTATTTGCAATATCTAGTATATGTATGAGTCAAGCGGAAAAGGTCAGATAATGTGATGTCAGGAAAATGAACCCTTAGATATGTATTTTAATGTTTTTTTCTTTCATGCATGTGTTTCTAACGCATTTATAAGATTATCTCTTTGTTGCTTTGTATGGCCCTCCCCCACATTATAACCCCTGCTTTCACTATATTTGATGTCAGTATAACTTGTGGAGGAGATGGGGAAAAACCAGTTGTTTAAGGATACAGGTGGACCTGTTGCAACAATGAGAAGTACAAGTTGACATGTCCAAAACGAGCTTTACAACGTCGGTGTGGGGGGCGGGGAAGGAGAAGGATTGGGATTGGGGGGGAGGGGGGAGGCTGGGAAGGGATGTGAAGGGTAAACCAAAGGAGGAGGCTGCAATGCTTGGTAAGAAATGTACGCATTATCCTGCCCATGTAATTGTAACCCCTTTGTACAGTATGTTCACAAATAAAATTAAATTAAAAAAAAGAAAATAAAAAAAAAACTAAACAAATGAAGAAGCAAACAAAAAACCCACATATTTCTTTGGGACCATCCTTACAACACTGGTTTGAGAAGAAGCTCCTTTTACTTATCATATTCACTGGAACCTGGTTTTTGGAATCCTCATTGCTATGGTGAACTCAGGACCAGATTAAAGGAATGGATAACTGACTTTTGCAACAAGAGAATCATCTCAGGAGTTAAATATCCATGCATAAGACATTTTAAAACCTCATGTCTTTGTTTCTTTGAAGTAGAATACTTTAAAATGAAGTTATTTTCTTTTTCTATGCTGGCCTTCAAATGGCAGATTGTTTCCTTTTGTAATACTCTCAATTAGAAGTTTACAGAAAAGTTTTATATGAGTAAAGAACACACTGGAACAAGTCAGGGACAGAGTTTCCTTCAAGCCTTGGATTATTTTCTTGTACAGTAAAAAGGACAGCACAAATTAACTTGAACTTGGTCATTTCCCTATGTTCAATTCCTCTCTTGGAATCAGTATTCACTTCCCATAGCAGTTCCTTCCACTTACTTCCAGGAACAATCTATGGTGCTACTCCCGGTAAAATGAATGTTTTCTGGCTTCAATGAAATAGCACAAGTACATCTTTGGACATGAGGTAACACGTGTTTCAGAGACAACTTAGTAACGAGAAAATATGGAATTGTCATGGTTTATAAAATATTATCCATGTACATATGGCCATATAAGATGATGTTAAGTAAAATGAACCTCAAGATAGGAACACAACTTGTTTTTTTCTTTTTTGTTATTGTTTTTAATGTACTAAATGTACTATGTGATTTTTTGTTTCTCTTCTATTTTCTTCCTCCATGGTGTAACCCCTGTTTTCACTGTATTTGATGTCGTTAACCTGCACCTTACATATACATTTTTCTAATGTGGGGAGGGGAAGGGAAATAAAACGCTGAAACAAGGAAACAGTATGACCCATTGTAACAACGAGATGAACAAGACACTATGTTGAAAACGAACTTTAAAACTTGGGAATGGGAGGGTGAGTTTGGATGGTGGAGAGAAAAAAGATGACGGGGAAAAACAAAGAAGATGTAACAATGCTCATTAGATAATGCACTTATTAACTTACTTATGTAACTCTAAACCCTCTGTACATCATTTTCAAAATAAAAATCATGAAAGAAATTATCCTGGAGTACATTAAGTTGAAATTTCCTATGCTCTGTAAATTAAGACCAATTTTAAGTGGGAAGAAGATTCTCAGAAACATTTTTTAGTAAGTGTGTGTGTTGTTCATTAGTTCCCTAGTGTACGTAAATTAACAGTAGGAGATACAATGAGAATAATAGGAGAAAGAGAAGTTCTGTGTTTAAATATAATGGTCCAATACACTATAGAAGACTCTGCAAAACACAACTTTGAAACAATAAAGCCAAAGCCAGTATTTAGATCTATGGGAGTGATATAGAGAAAGCATGACTATTAATGAAACATGAAGGATAAGGCCACTCTCTTTCATCTACTAACTCTAAATCATGGTAGCTAATCATGCAAATTTGTAAAAAGTAGAATGGAAGAATAATTCTGGTTTCAAGTAAGTCAGATATAAGAGCATGGACTTAATTGGAAAAAAAAAGACCATGTTGAGAAAGCAGGAATTATACTAGCAATGAACTGGTGGCTAAGATCACATTTCTTTTTCCATTTTTTCTTTCTTTTTCTTTCTTTCTTTTTTTTTGGATGGTTGTGGGGCTTGAAGTCTGGGCCTCCACTCTTCAGTCCAAAGCTAGAGCTCTATCTCTATAGACACAGTGCTACTTCCAGTTTTCTGCTGGTTAATTGGAGATAAGGGCCTCAGAAACTTTCCTACGCATGCTGGATTTGAACTGCAATCCTCAGATCTCAGCCTCGTGAGTAGCTAGCATTATACGCATGAGCCACCAGCATCCCTCTTAACATCACATTTCTAACAGTGTACACTCAGTATATGTAATGTGTATGTTTCTCTATCTTTATATGAACTCGAGTTAAAAATCTGGGCTACAGTTTTTGCACTCACAAAAATGTTTCTAGTTTAAAAGTTGATACTCCTGGAAAAATAGAACCTAAGAATGTCAAGGAGTCTGGGAAGTTCAGCTTGCATCCAGCCTGGGAGAACAGTCTTTGAGACACTATTTATAATTACCAGCCAAAAGCTGCACTGGAAGAATGGCTCATGTGATGGAATACTAGTTATAAGCAAGATTGCTGAATAAGAGCTTGAGGTTATCATATATATATATATATATATATATATATATATATTATGTATATATATATACATATATATATATACCTACAAACATGCACATACACACAGAGGGACTTAGATGTGCAAACACACATATGAAACAACTCTCAGAATGTGTAGAAATGTTAGAAAATAATTTAAAAAATGTCCTAAGACTAGAATCAAGTGATAATTTTTTAATTTTAGAAAGTCCTCAAGTGAAATTTCCCCCCAAAATGCTTGAGAATATTACATAGTTAGGGACCAGAGATAGTAAGAAAGTCAAGTAATCGTTATTGAAGGGGTTGGATCCATGGAGGAATGAATCAGAGACCCCTGCATGTGCATCTGAAAACGTTCATATCCTGTGTCAAATGTTAGAAGATCTTCGAAAATAGTACATAAACATTCTGAGCCATCAGTCTTTTGAAAAATATTATCGGAGAAGTTCAGAAATGCTAATCTATATCAAGATTAAATAAACCAACAAAGTATGGTAGGACAATGAGATACAAGCCTGGAATTCTAGCACTCAAATTAAGACAGGAGATTAGAGAGTGGAATTACATAGTGGTACCTTCCCTGGACTAGGTAATATAATTTTGTCTCAATAAAACAAAACCAGAAAGGAATAAAAAAAACAAGAAAGGAATACACAGTTGCAAGTTTTGGCTAATTTTGTCATTATGTTTTAAGAAGTCAAGTTTCCTATTGAAATGCAACTCATATGTAATCCTCAGTTGTGCTTTAAATGCTGTCATCATTACAGAACATTCCTAGTTGCTAAAGAGCTCAAGATTCCCAACCAAAAAATTGAAAAAGTAAGCATCATTCTGTTGGATTCCAAAGAAATGATGAAGGATTACAAAAGCTTAAGCCTGGGGAAATAGCGAAGTTCATCTAATGTAGGACTTTGTAGACCTGTCTAAATTAGAATTTAGATTTAAAATAAATATTTTTGTTTGTAATTTTGTTGTAATTTCATATTCTATTTCATATTGAATTTCATATTCTATACGATAGAAGATTTAATTCACAAATTCACAAATGATTCTGGCATTCTATTTGCCTAAAATATTCTTTCAAGTGAGCTATAATTAGAACTTAGTTAATAGATAATTGCAACAGTTCCTGTGTAACATGATAATGTGAATAATCTAGACAAAGTTGCCAACAAATTTATGACATTAATTTATAAATTTAGAAAAAGAGGAATTTTTTGAGACTTTGGTGCACCATGGTATGAATAGAGAAATTGTGTGACATCCTTTTTCTTCTACCTATATATAACACAGGAAGAAATTTTCTTAATTACATACCTCTGTATACGATGAGAAAAATGCTAGGTTTGGGGTTTGTTTTTATTTTGGTTTTGTTGTTTGCTTTATCTTCGGGCTTAAATTCTGGGCTTGGGTACTGACCCTGAGCCTGTTTTTGCTCAAGGCTATTGCTCTTCCACTTGAACAACAGTGCCACTTGTGTCTGGCTTTTCGTGAGCAGTTTATTGGAGATAAGAATCTAAGGAACCTTCCTGCCTGTGTGGGCTTTGAACCATAAGCTTCAGATCTTCATATTCAGGTATTCAGATCTCTTGAATATCTGTGATAGATAAAAATATAGCTATAAATAATATTTGCAAGTGTTTTGATCTCAAGAATACCACTGGGGAGAAAATGATGCAGCAAAGTTTAGTGTAGTGTTCTTTCCCCAATAGGAAGAGCATCACATTAGAAGAAGTGTAGTATTTTTTCACAATAATGATAAGCTAGTCCTGATGTGAATTTAGGGAATTTTAAGGTCCACCTTACAAGTTGGAAACTGTTGGGCTAGGATGAATTTACAGCATAAAAACTTAGGATTGATGGTCATAGAAATAATAGCTTACTCTGATGAACATATGTTTACACTTGAGGAATTTATTATAGATACTTCATAGTTTTATCTTCTACCAGAATGTGGCTATTTTTTCCGTTGACTCTTAAATATGTACTCTCCACACTGGAAACTGCATCAATTGCAGAATAAAATGCAAACAGGTACTGTTTTGAATGTCTCTGGTTCGGCATGTTCAGAATTTGAAAATGAGTAGTTAGTAGTTACAGGAATGTTGAAAAATACATAGATTCTGTCCTCTTAACAATTAGTTTTAAGTTAGGAGTTTCCATAGAATTGAACTGTTTTCTGTTTTAGTATGACAATACTAAAATAATGTGTTTTTTCTAAAATAATGGCAAGTATATTCTGAAAAATTTGTATAGTTTGATAACATTCAAGTTGATGAACATCTGATAAAGAAAGTGGTAATTAATACAAATTATAAGACAAATAGCGTTCATTTTTTAAAAAGGTAATCCACATAGAATAATATTTACTATACCAATATAGTGAAATTATATTTTATGTAGCTTATTTTTTAATTTAATTTTATTGTCAAGGTGATATATAGAAGTGGTTGCAGTAATTGTAAGATAGTAAATATATAGCATGTCGAACTTTTTACCTCCTCCCTCATTTTTCTCATACTTTTCCTTCACCCCAATACCCCTTACAAGTTGTAATGTAAATTTCCAACAAGTCTTGTGAGTATTGCTATTGCACTGGTTTGTCTTTTGCCCTTTGTCTCGCCATTTTGTTGTTCCTCTTCTCTTGCCAAATTAAGATATATGTATATACAATACACAGGATCCCAAAATCAAATATAGTAGGGGATAAACCATAGGGGTAAACACAAAGAAAAAGAAATCACATTGTACATCAAAAACAACAACCACAAAGAAAAACCTCTGTTTCCATATCTAGGAGTTTATTTTGCTCAGCATTATCTTATATGGTCATATATATATAACTATTGAGACATTCGGCTCATCTGCTAGGACTATCCTAGACATTTCCTACTTATTACAAATGAGAGAAACCATGGAATCTCTTTATGTCTTGCTTATTTTACTTAGTAGGATATTTCCAAGTCTTTCCATTTCCTTATGACTTAGAAGCACAGAATTCCACCGTGTGTGTGTGCGTGCGTGTGTGTGTGTGTGTGTGTGTGTGTGTGTGTGTGTGTGTGTGTGTGTGTACCACATTTTGTCAATTCGTTCATCAACTGAGTGGCATATTGGTTTAAAACATGATTGCATGTAAGTATCACTTAGGGTCATTCAAAAATGACAGATGCCACTTCCCCAGACATTCTAAAATCATGATTTCTAAGTCAGGATTTTATGGTGGCAGGTGTTGAGATATCTGTATGAGTCTATCTATATCTTGCACTGAATTAGACAGGAAGATATCCAATATCATATAGAATAAAAATGGTAGCTGTAAAATATTCCCTTGAGAAAGACATAGGAGGTTGCCAGAAGTGTGAAGTAGTTGAGATAATTTTGAAGAATTTAGAAATGCAAGCTCAGGTATGTCTCTTTAAGTAATAATTATGTAAGTGGAAGGGCAAAAGAAGGGGAAGAGAAGAAAATAACTGACAGCAGATCATTGTCCCAAATTAGAGTATAAAAGACATAATCTATTACTTCCAAGTTAAAAAGAGACCAATATAATATGTCACACTTAATTTAGGTACATGCAAAATGTTTACTTGGCTTTTTCCTACTTTAATGCTCCTAAATAAATGAAGACATAAGAAAAGGTATGTGATAGTCATTACTTCAACCTGAACACTAACTGTGATGAGTCCTCTTTTTCTAACTTTGCACTTGGAAAATAGTACCTAAGTTGATGATGTTGTGGCTGATTAGAGGTAGACTAAGGGGCTTCTAATTGTACAATTATCCCAGAATAGTTTAAAGTAGTTTTTTCTCCCAAGATATCCAACTACATTTTCTGAAGTTGTGCTTTGAACACACCCTCACACATGAGCAGATTATTTGAAATTATACTTCAACATTTCCTTGTCACATTCTACTTTGTGCCTTTGTCTTTTTTTGCACATTCCTTTGGGTTCATGGTTGCTCTATTTCCATTTCATCTGTAAAAACTGCTAAGAACATTGTTCAACTACCACTTCTTGTTTGCACATGCCCAGTCTATGTATGAAGGTACTTTGTACATGTTAAGCAATAGGGTAGTACTCACTCTCTGAGCAGAATAGTTCCACATTATAACCCTATGCTCACATTAGAGGGCGTAGAATTTAAAGCATTTTGAGACAAACAGTGATATTAGAATTGAAAGGCTCCTTAGGGACATTTTCTTGGAGCTCATTAGTTTACCCAGGAGAAATATAAATATCCACAAAACCTGGAGCTTATTAGTAAGTATCTGAATTAACACTAGATCTTAGATACTGTGTTAATACAATCACCATTTTATTATTGTTACATCAGAATCCTTCCCTATTGCAAATATGGATGAGAAAATGAAAGAAAGGCATTAAAGAAAAATGTCTTATCTTTTTAGGCATTTAATCCTAGTGGTGAGGGTAATGTCTGAACTCTCCCATTCAATAAACATTTGAAGTTTATAAGAGTACTTCCTACATATAAGAATTTGTGGCATGTTGATTGACAGGGTTATTTCAGCATGGAGATATCCCTAACAAAACTAGATTTAAATAGAATATATGTCAGTTATGATGTGTCAATCAGGCATTTTCTATTCTAAAGAAGAATCAATTCGAGGACTGTTCAGTAACGTCAGTAACATCAGTGTTACTTGTCCTACATTTATAATGAATAGGCTGATAAAATATCCAAACATATCTAAAGATATTTCAATAAAATCCCAAACTGAATGGATACATGGGTCACTCATTGAAACTGCAGACAAATTAGTCTTATCTGTGCTGTAGATCAATCCATAATCACCTGGCTAAACAAACTCTTCAAAAATATTCACAGAATTCCTCTAAGTAAAGATCATGGCAGTTATATCTGTATAATTCTTCTAAGGTCAGGATAAAAGAATTTGTTCTCAATATTTTAAATCAACAGGATCTGTTGAATTCATGGATCCAGAATTTTATGGCTTCACATTCATATCTTAAAATTTTATTAATATGACTTTCACAAAAACACTGTTCTTATTGAACTTGTCTATGTCCTTTTAGTTTTCAAATCCAAATAACATATTTCCTTCAGTATCTTCCTGACAATTTGTTCCCTCGTTTACCTCTCTAAATCTGTTTTTGGTCGTGGATATTTTAATGATGTCTAAAAAGACTTATCTATGCATCTGTTTAACATAAATTTTAGAACTATCAGAGAGTTTTTTCCTCTAAATCCATCATTTCCACCTGTAGTCCTTATCACCAAGAATATTACTAACATGGTTGGCAGCCAGAGACATGGAAGCACTTTAGATTTCTTCTTACCCTTCTACTTCCGTCTGTTAGATAAGATGAATGATCAAGATTTTCTGTTTCTGTCACTAATGTAATTTCTATGTACTCCTTTTTATGCAACTGAAACTGGCCTGTTTCAAATACTCATCATTGGTCACTTTGTCCTAAAACAACTGCTTACATAGTATGCTTTTTCCCCATAGACTTTTCATATTGTTCCTCTCCGTCACCAAATTACTGCTCCATGTAAGCACACAGAGTGAATATCTCAGATACAAATTCTAGTATCATTAATTACTCACTACATTGACTGTTGGCATTACATTTCTCATCTGTAAATGGATATAGTCTACCAGAAATATTGAAGAATGAATTTGTTGAATTCTAGAGCAAGAAAAAAGAAAAGTGAAGAGTCCTTACATTTTCCATCCTACCTTACAAATAAGAAAAGAGTCAAATTCAGTTTGTTGGTTTAAAATCACAATTTTTTCATGCAGAAATAAAAATAAGTCATCATCAGGCTACACTGTGGTCATCATCCTCACCAAAATTATTATTAGCATCATAAGTGCTAATTATTGAAAGTCTGGTATGTGTCTATGACGTTGCTATTATTTGTCTTTTGATTAATAATTTTAATGTTACCACTGTGCATGCATCCATATTAAAATTTTGAACAAATAAAGAAACTAAAAAAAAACTAAACCCTATCAGGTAACTTGACTATGTGCTTTTAACAAATTATGGAATAGATTTTTGAAGCATTACAAATTCCTAACCAGTATGAATTAACTTGACTCTCCGTCACTACACACAAATATTTAAGAGTTTGAACAGAACTATTTTCAAGTGATATACTCTAAATGTTACTACAATATCATGTGTATATCTAAAATTTCCTTTAAAGTAATAAACTCTACTTTCAAATCAAGTATTAGTTATTTTATTCTCAGGAACTTTTAGAAAAAGACTGTATATCTTTGAAATGTAAAAGGTCAAAATAGTAGCATAAAAATTTTAGAGGGAGTCTGTCTTCAGAAATACATATACATATATATCTATATATACAATATGTGCAGAAAGATTTTTAGAGATTATTTGTCATCAGAAATATGTACATATATTTAAATTTCTGTGTAGAATGATGTACATTATAGTGAAAGATACATCTTAAAACATAATTAAAATTTAAAAAATACATCAAACCAAGTGCCAGTGACACACTTATAATTCGAGCTATTCTGGGTGCTGAGATCGTAGAATTGTGTTCAAAACTAGCCCAGACAGAAAAGTACTTGTTAGAGTCTTATCTCCAATTAATCACTAAAAACAGGATTTAGCTCTGTGCTTCCAGTTGTGGAGTGCTGTCCTTGAGCATAAAAACATTGGGGACAATGCCAAAGTCTTGCAAACAACAACAACAAAATGTATCACATTAATTTCACAAAAGCAAATTTTAACTGCTGTGAACATTTCTTAGAAACATGAATACATGCCCCTGGAAAATGTTAAGTAAAAGTATAGAATATTTACGTCTATGTTAAAGACAAGACTATTTAGATTGTTTAAGATATTTAGGTGAGGATTAGGAATTAAGAATAATGAGATTTGGGTAATAGATTGGGATTGGACTTTAATTCTAGTCTACAGTAGTAATAAAATGATATTTGTAATGATTATATAAAATTATTCTTGCTTGGCATATGAATTATAATAAGTGATAAACATTTTAAAATGATTTCCAATGCAAAGGATTATCAATTCTTTTGTACTTTCAAAACAAGAAATCTATTCCAAGGCTAGTTTGCTCTAAGACTATATTTGTTTTCTAAAATTAATTTAGGAATGAGTTAAGATTTAGATAACGATGCACAGCAGAAGAGAGTGAGAGGGAATAGAATGATGGACCACATAGGAGCTGTATGTCATTGGTACTGTGTTTCAAAAACCAGAAAGACTTCAGAGAAGAGAAAGAACAATATAAGGTGTCCTGAATCAAGTTTCGTTTTAATCCACCTAATAGTTTTGACTGAGAATCAGAGAACATGGGAAAAATAGAAAATAAAATAGAAAATAAAGCATTGTATAAACCTGTTACAATGTAAAGAAATTGTAATAGGAAGATGATAACAAAGAAATAAAAGAAAGGGTAGGTAAACTCTAAAGGGAAAAAGAATGAAGAGAGAAAAGAAGCAAAATAAAACTTTATCAATAACAAACACAAGAGTTTGGAAGTGGAAAGGCAGTAGAAATATTGTAAATAACAATAAAATAACAATAAAAATTGCTAACGTGGATAGAAGATGGATCATATTTTATCATATATGATTTTGAAGTAATAGGAAATGAAAATTTAAAAGTAATAATTTAAAACACTATAGCCCAATGGTAAAACATTGGCATAGCATGTGTGAAGCAATGGTGTGATCGCCCAAACATTACAAAGTACACCCAAAGCACACACACACAAAAACCCACATTAACACACACACACACACACACACACACACAACATACACACATTTGGAATATTGTTATTATCATATTAAACAGAGGTAATTATCACAAATAGTAAAAATATGTTAATATGAAATCATATTATTGCTCATACTATTTAAAAGTTTACTAGAAATAAAATACTCACAATATACTTGGATTCTTATAGATCAACTAAATTGAAAATTAAGAAATAGAAGACACGAGAACCTTTGCAAACAAGTTTTAAATAATAAACATTTTGAAACATGTATACTTTTATTTTGACAAAAGATTGATGTTACTGGTATTTTAACTCAAGATTTAGAATATGATAACCAGATGCTCTATATCTCGCTAGAGATGGCTATATTTCTAATCATTTCACTCTGGATACTTTTATAATAAAGGTCTCATCATTTCAAAGCCTCTCCCGAATCACAAACCCTGCTTATATTTCCCACCATAGCTAGAAAATGGAAGCCACAAATCACCATTCCCTGCTCAAACATTTTTTTAATTCAAGTACAAATATTTCCAAAAAGTGACCAGGTAATGAAGCCTTCTTAATAAAGTATGTGCTTCTTGGAAACACAGTAAGGACAAATATGTTTAGAACTATAAGAAATTAAAATTATTTAAATTCACCAACCATATAAAAATTAAGAAAACAATTTTTAAATATTCATATTAAATATTTTAAAAGCAAAATATATGTGTCTAAATAATTTACATTGTAAAACTCATGCAAAATTAAATTAACTAATCCTTCGACTCTGAAAAAAGAATTACTCTAAAGAAACAAAAGAAAATAATTAAGTTCAAAATTTGAAATTTAGAAAATGAAATGAATTGCATTCTTTAGTTGACTGAAGAAACTGTAAACCCTCTGTATATCAATTTTATAATAAAAAAATGCATGAACAAAGAAAGCAAAAGTACCCATTGATCAATAGCACCAGCTAAAGTATCAGTATTTCTTTTTTTGAGTGTACAAGAAAATCAATGGAGGGGATAAGAATGTTCCTTCCATTAAAAAATGAACTCATTACCTTACTTATGTTACTGTAACCACTTTGTACATTACCTTTACAATAAAATTAAATTGAAATAAAAAATAAACTAAATAATATACCAATTAAGAATTCTTAGAAGCCATTGGTTAAAAACTTTGTAAAAAACTGTCCTAGGAACCCAAGGAATATACTTTGATGATACTATTTAAATACTTAAACTTCAGCAGAGAAGCAAAAAGTTTATAAATGTTACAAGTAAAGTAATAAATCAGAATATATTACTATTAATAAAAATCATAAGATGAATTTATAGTGGTAGTCAAATATGTAACAAGTGAGATGAATTGCCATTCGTTTGCACTTAATAAGTGAGAAAGAATTTTCTAGGTCTTTTAAAATATATCTTAAGATAATGAAGAAACTATTCTGTCACATCATATGATAATCAGATAAAGATGATATTAAAGAACAGATTGTACTACGTTGTGGGATGTTAATGTATTTACCTATTTTGGTTGTGGGTAACTGTGGGGATTTCAACTTGGAGTATTGTTCTTGCTAGGCTGGCGTCATATCAGTGGTTAATGATTGGATAGGGGTTCCCTTTCCACAAGAACATGCACCTGATCTGTCTTTTTAGCCTTCCCATCATCAATGGCATCAGAGTTGCACACCAACTTGTCTAGCTGTCTACCTTGGCTGGCCTGGATTCTGCAGTCCTTCCAATCTTTGCCTCTAGATAGTGCAGGATCGTGGAAATGATCCAGTGCACCCAGCTATAGAGTGAGAAGGAAGTCCACTAAACTTTTGGCTTGGGTTCTGTTCTCAAGCCTCCTAAGTAGTTAAGAGTAAAGATGGGAGCCCCTGGTGCCAAGCAGTAGTAGTATTTTTAAAAAAACTCGACATATATATGAGTTAGGCTTGTACCTCAGGAAAAGAATAAAAGAGCAGTGAAGCATAAAGGACAGTCAGAACTTTAACTAGCTACTCAGAGGCTTAATCAGCTTAGCTAGCTACTCAGGAGGCTGAGATCTGAAGACCACTGTTCAAAGCCAGTCCAATCATGAAAATACATGTGATTATTTCCAAAAAATCAGAAGTGGAGCTCAAGTGGTAGACCACTATCCTTGGGCACAGAAGCTTAGGGATAGTGCCCAGGCACTATCAAGCTTCAGGAATGATGAATACATGCATGAGCTCCTGCAAATGTGCGTGTGCATACACACGTGTGCGTGAACACACAAACACAACAATGAGTATTTCAATGCTACCTTCTTTAATTTTTTTTTACCTTGTTGTACCCTATTGCCATGTATTGGTTCACAAATTAACAAAATCAGCTAAGCAGCTATTTACATACAACTGATCATGTTTCTCTAAAGTCTATTCTCTTTTTGCAAGCCTGCTTTTATATGACCCAAAAGTAAATTATTCAGGAGGGCAATTCATCTCACTCAACTCTGTAGTATTAGATGATTGTTTAGGTTCTTCCTAGCTATAGGATTTTGTGAAATTCTGCATCAAACAGCATATTTCTTTCACGAGAAAGGAAGCCTTTGTCAAACAATTAATAATAGGATTTTCTCCTCCTGGCAAGCATGTGTAGTTTTATTATCTTCATATATTTCATGATCTGTCTGTGTATGCCAAAGACTGCTGTGAAAATAAAAAGACCATTCTCAGCACTTAGCATTCGTATAACATTCATATGTATGAAGGTATTTAAATATTACTGAAATTGCTTTGGAATAAATAATGTTCACCTTGACTATTTTGAGAAAGAAGAATTGGTTTCTCAGCACTTAGGTAAGAACGTGAGTGAAAGAAACAAAAGGAAAGTTTGGAACAACTCAACACATACATTCAAATGAAACAAAACAACTCAAGAAAACACAAATTAATTCAGTACTTAAAAACCTGCAGGAAATGCAATGATTTTTTTTAAAAATCAGCTATGATAAGCTTTTGAGAATCCTGACTACATGGGAGTCTACTGTTGTGAGGACAGTGGTTAAAGCCCAGACTGGACAGAAAGATCTGTACACAAAGCCATGCCATGCACCTGTTATTCTAAATTCCAGGAAGAATAACATAAAGTGGAATGAGCCCAAGATCATACACAAGGAGGAAGCCAGATTCTATCTGAAAAATAATCATGGTAATTTAGGGCTGGGGCATGACAAAGTGCTAAGAACACCCATTTAGGAGACACAAGACACTCAATGCAAACTCTATTATGGGTAAGGAAGAAAAAAGCTATAACTTTAAATAATTGGAATGATTGTAAGATTTGAGTATTTCAGTGGAGAAAAAAAACTATGAGAGAGATAGAGTGAACCCATGTTGTGATCCCTTCTACTTAAGCTATAATGTTGTGTGGAACTCCAGACATAACAGAGTTATCTTGCAAATGAGTATGGATATGCATTTGGGTGATGGAAATATTCTACTTACACAGGTGTAAATTAGATTTTTGGCTAGATTGTAGTTCTTGAACTAAGAGCCTGTGTGATGCTCTGAGCTTTTTTCTCTCCAGGCTACCACTCTATTACTTTGAGCCACAGTTCCAATTCTGATTTTCTGTTTGATGTTTGGAGATAAGAGGCTCATGGACTTTCTTGCCAAAATGGCTTCAAACCATGATCGTCAGATCTCATCCTCCTGAGTAACCAGGATTCCAGGCATAAGCTGTCTATTTTTTAAATAGTTTAGTAAATCATGTAGTTACAGAAGTTATAAATTATCATTACAACCTGTGTAATAGATGTGTGTATGTATATATCAATGCATACAGACAGAAATATTTTATCGTATCTTTGTATCTACAGTAGATTTATTAAATATCAACCTTCGTTGTAAAATAAAATGGAAACAAAAGTTATTAAGGAGCAAAACAAAGGGAATTGTCACAAGTTTCTTGTTGTTTAATGAATATGAATTGCGAGAATCAGTTTGGGAAAACCATCTTAATTTAACATAATGGATAATGGGTATTAATTCCAATCTATCTATTTGCCCATATTGTGCATCCTCACACATGAGTGTCAAAATCAAACCACAATTTTTGCTTTTGTATTTAACACACCTGTTATAATTTAGGGGATTGATGAAGTACTCAAATAAAGATTAAAATAATAGTAAGTGAGGCTATGAGTTAGAGCTGAAAATGTTTTTAAATATTATAATAGCTAATTAAATTGAAATTTTCTTACTTTTACTCTATTGTCATGTCCCTCATTCCCACATTAGAAAAGTACATAGAAGCTTCTCAGTAAATTATGTGTATAATCATGAAAAAAAATGTATTGAAAGAATATGGGCCCAGTGTGGTTTTAGCTTATTGAGACCTGTAGGGGGTAGTGTGTTTTTGAGGCCTTGCAAAACATTGTGATGTGAAAGGAGGGATGTGCTTATTCTGGAAAATTGTCTAGAGGATTGCTCCCAGAAAGATAGTGATGAATTCTTCCAAAAGATACAGAAAATCACTTCCACAACCATGTTGACTGCTGCACTATTTACCGTAGCCAAGTTATGAAAACAGCCCAGATGTCTTATGGTGGAGGGATGGTTGGAGAAAGTGGAGCACATATACACAATTGGATTGCACCCATCCATTATGAAGACTGTTACGTAATTTGCAAAGAAATAGATAGATCTAAAAATATGCTAAGTAAACTAAGTCAGAGCCAGACACACGAAGGACCCATGTTCTGTCGCGTATTTGGAACATAGGACTTTATGCAAGTTTACACAACAGTATTAACCAAAGCATGCTCTTTGCAGACGAGTATTTAAAAGTGTAATTTCTTATAAAATTGAACTTTTATTCCAATAAAATGAATACCAAGAAACTATCATTTGGAAGATATGAGCCGAAGTCAAAGGGAAGGAATAAAGAGAGTTATGGATGAAGAGAGGGAAGGTATAATATTCAATGCAGAAACTAGAAGCAATGAAAGTGGGGTGAGGTTTGGAAGGGTATTGGAAAGTTACATAAAGATCCATTGTACTTATAAACTGATTTGTTGAATGGAAATTCCTTCATACAACTATTTAATAAAAATATAATTAAAAACAATGGAGATGGAGCTGGGAAGGTGGCTCAGTGGTAGAGAACTTGCCTTGCAGGCCTGAGGCCCTGGGTTCGATTCCTCAGCACCACATAAGCAAAAATAAAAAGCCAGAAGTGGCGCTGTGTTTCAAGTGGTAGAGAGCTAGCCTTGAGCTGAACAGCTGAGGGACATCACCCAGGCCCAGTGTTCAGGCCCCACGACCGGACCCCCCCCCAAAAAAAAAAAACAGTGGAGACATCTGAACCTTAAACTGTGTTCTCTTAAATCATGAGTCAAAATAATAGTTTCCTTCTCAGAAATTTTCTTTGCAGTTATTTTCCTCAAAATGACAGAAAAGTGATCAACAAAATGAATGTCAATACATCACATTGCATATCCTAAAGAGAAACAATATAAAAATCACAGTGAAAATGTTAGAATTCATCACATGATAAAATAACAGGTAGAAAGGATCAAATGCTGATTGTTTTTCCAAGTACGTTACCTATGGTATCTAATTTAATCCTCACAATAATCCCATAAAGTAGAACTACTTCTATTTCTAATTCTCAGGTGATGATATTGAAGTCTTCAGAGTTGGAATTACTAGTACAACATTTCACAAATGGTAAATCTTAGCCTGCGGCCCATTCCCACCATATCAAATAACTTCATTCTATTTTGTGACTAAAATACCAGCACTTAGTCCACTAATTCTAGGAAAATTTCCCAGAATTATTGTCCACACTTTAATAATATTTCACTTTATCTTTGTTAGAAAATAGGAAACTAAGCGGGATTTCGGTGGCTAGACCTGTAATCGTAGCTACTCAGGAGACTGAGATCTGAGGAACGCGGTTCAAAGACAGCCCAGTCAGGAAAGTCCGAGAGATTCTTATCTATAATAAACTGCTAATAAACCAGAACTGGCACTGTAGCTCCAGCGGTACAGTGCTTGACTTGAGCGGAAGAGTGCAGGGACAGTACTCAAGCCCAGAATTCAAGTGCCAAGACCAACCAAAAAAAAAAAAAAGGAAATAGGTAACTGCAGTATGAAAACTCCAAGTTCATAATCAATTTATACCTCCCTGGTGAAAGGAACTGCTAAACTATAACATTCTTGATTTCTAGCTCAAAATTGTAGAAATTATATTCTATCCCATAACAACACTGCATCGCGGTCATACTGAAAGAATAATCTCCCCAATTCCTGATGGAAACAGATTGCAGGTCTTATAGACCAATCATTTCCACATTGTAGCTCACATAAGTTGTTTACCATTAGAGGTATTTTGATTGCTTTTTATAGCCAACATTTTGAGAGAAATGTATTACTTTAAAATGTTATTAAAGCAAGACTGATATAAAAATCACCTTTGACCCCAGATGAATATTTACCTTTCATATACCCAAAAATGCAGTCTTACCTATCATTAATGTTAGGAACGAGAGGTTAAAAATCATGGACACCAAGACCTAAGCATGAATTAAAGACTCTCCAACTTGTGAATACAATTGGTTTAAAAAGACATCAATACTACTGCATGTTTTTCAAAATTTCTTGTGATATTGAAGATTCAATGATAAAATATTAACACTTGAAAATAACTCATTTTCTTGGGAGTAGGACAGAAAACACAAGATTAATCCATCATTTTCAAATACCTTTATTTTTCTACAATTCACTCTTATAATTATCAAGATTATAAAACTAACTGAAGTACAGAGCCACAACGGAAATAATTAAGCTGCATCATCTACATTCAAAAAACTTTTATTGGGGCTGGGAAGGTGGCTCAGTGGTAGAGTGCTTGCCTTGCATGCATGAGGCCCTGGGTTCGATTCCTCAGCAACACATAAGCAAAAAGGAAAAAGCCGGAAGTGGCGCTGTGGCTCAAGCGGTAGAGCATTAGCCTTGAGCTGAAGAGCTGAGGGACAGTGCCCAGGCCCAGAGTTCAAGGCCCCACGACAGGACCCAAAAATAAGAAAAAAAACTGTTACTAGAAAACAAAGTTATACTAATAATTAGCTTACCAAATTCACTTATGTCTTTTTATTCTATTTCATAATATTTCATAATATTCTATTGCATAAGAAGCCTATATAGCCACTTACCTCTTCATATCTTAATATTTATTTCAGAAATGTCTATAGCTCTATAGTCAATGAACTGAAATAATACTAAAAATATTCAAAGGCTTTTCAGAAATTGCAAGACGCTCTCGGGTTGTTATTTATATTGGAAAAGATATTCGAAAAGCCTTATTTGTTAAAGTTGTGATAGTTACTTCCACGAAAGAGCCATTAGTGAAGATCCCATTGCATGTACAAAACAACTTCAAATGCATCCACAATCTGGAGGTGACACATGCTTTTTGTTTGTTTGTTTTGAAAGGTATATCTAGCAAGCATATCCACAATACTGGTTTTCAGTCAATATGATGGGATATTCAAACCTAATAAATACAGGGTTGATTATCTTAGTGAGAATAGATATGATGTTACAAAGAAAGTTATTTTCAACAGAAATCCGGAAAGAGTTTATTCACCTTGTGAATAACCAGAGAGTAATACCTGTTTGGTCAAGTTAGTGAAACTCACTCCATGAGTATATCTTAAAAGTATAACCAATTTAAGAGGTCAAATACATATTTTGTACTGACAGTCATCTTACAGCAATAACTTACTACCTAATTATATCTGTATCTTCTTACCTAACATATAATAAGAGCTGAAAGTGGTCTCTTTTATCTAACTTAATTTTGTATATGCTTTGATTATGATGATGTTATTATTTGACAAATAAAATGTACAGAAGGGTGGCTCCACAGAAATGACATGACAGAACACTGATAAATAAAAACATTGCAACACAATTAGCTCTTTTGAGCCTCACCTTGTCCACATTGGCAAGCAACATTGCAACAGCACACGCACACATATACACATACACACATGTGTGCACATGTACACACATATACTTGCATGCTAAATTCAGGGTTTAGTACAAAAAAGTACAAATAAAGTTTTAGTGATTAGGACAAACGTTAATTTGCCTTATTACAAAATAATACACAATCCAGTCACCATGGGTGTTACATTTTACTTGCCTCGCCACATGTGACCACTTAATTTATTTTAATTAATTAATTAATTAATTTGTTTGGTGCTAATATTAGGCTTGAACTCATGGCCTGGCTCTGTCCCAGAATTTGTTGATTTTTTGTTGTAGTTTTCTCAAGCCTAGAATTTTACTGCTTGTCCCACAGCTCCATTTCTAGCTTTTGCTGGTTACTTTCAAATCAGAATTTAATGGACTTTTTTTGTTTGGATTGGTTTCAAACCACAATCCTCAGATTTCATCTTTCTGATTAGCAAGGATAAACACATGAGCCACAAGTGTGGCTTCTAGTTTTTCCTCTATAGCTATCTAATACACATATTAGATAGTAATTTAAAACTTAGAGTATAGAAGCAAGTTGTACAGTGATGATATTGTCTTGTCAGAAATTTAAGCTAGTAAATTTCTTCTTAAAACCATAAACAAAAATACCATGGTATAATATAAGAGAACTCACTATTGAACATATGAGCTGTAAGAGCTTTCTAATAGATCCATTATTTGTTACCCAACATTAGAAAAAACTAAATAATGAGGTAGTAAAATAGAAGTCCTTTGTAGGAATACTTAATTACCTTGTTTTTAAAGATACTTGTTTTCATCTAAAAAAGTAGGCCTGTCTATTGTCTTCATGTGATTTTGATGATTGAAGGTGCTTAATGAGAAGTCAAACTGTATTACTAATCCTTTGCTATCAATTAAATCTCACCTCTTCTTCTTGGAACTTATAATTATTAAAGCAATAGTTCAGAATCAGCAAGCAATAGTTCAGATTCACACTTCCAGTGCAAGTGGATCACCAGTAATTAATCCTTGATACCATTTTCCACAAAGTTTTGTCACAGATACAATCGGCCTGCCTTCTCTAGATGCTTTCCGAGCCTGGACCTATTCCTTTACTCTACAGGAAAAGTGTGATTCAATTGATTTCAGGCAGATCTGTTACTAGAATTATCAAGGATTTAGATTTTTGTCTGTAATTTGGTCAAAGCTATGTCTCTTTATGTAGGCTAATAAAAATGTATTTACTAAATTCAAGTAAATACATAAATTCCATTTCCATCTCTTTTAAAAAATAAAATTGTTTGCTCTATAAATTGATCAGAGGCATGGATTTTGTGGCTAGCTAGGTCATTGCACATCTGTCTCTCTCTTCCTCTCTCCCTTTCATGGTTCTCATAGATAATGTGACTGCTCCATAATTATCCTAATTTATTTTGCTTTTATATTTTTGGTTGCATCATTTCACTTTCTGCTCTGCCATTTCCCAAATCATTTACATAGGAGGCATTATTTCATATTTTCTCATTCCTATAATAAGCTGCACATGAAGACACCACTGGTACCATTTTCAGTCTGTACCTTTGAATATGGAGGAAAACCTTTCCTCTGCTCTATATCAATTCCCTACTCTCCAGTTAGAATAATTTCCAATAGTAAAATTGGAAAAAGAGAAAGAAAATCATGGTGAAATAACAGATGTAGAAAATTCACTGGATTTTTCTGACCAGTTCAACCAACGTGAACTATTAGGGAATACATGTGCACCCCATTCCCACTGGTACTCACTGTCTCTGGTTAGGCAATTCTGATGAAGACAAGGAACAAGATGGAAAAGTGAGGAATGGTATCATTTGCAAAAAAAAAATGGAGAAGTATTAAAGCAAATTTTTGTTTGGGCTGCTGAAAATAATCGGCTTACTACAGTGCAGACACTGCTTTCCTAAAAGGCCACTCATGTGAATACTAGGGATGATGATGAGTATACCTCTCTTCATCGGGAAGCCTCCAGTGGGCACTTAGACATTGTCCATAAGTTGGTGGCTCAAGGCAGATATTCATGCAATTACTGTGAATGGCTAGACACCCCTGTACAGTACTTATATGTTGAATAATACCAGAGTGGCTGCTTTCTTAGTTCACATTGAGGCAGATACCAATGCCCAAACTAAAGTCCTCTTGACTCCCTTGCATCTTACTGCTTGGAATAGAAATAGCAAAGATATGCTGGATCGCCTTCTATTGAAGCATTATATCAAACCAGGTCTGAAGAACAACTTGGAAGAAACTGCATTTAATATTGCCAAAAGGATAAATATGTATCACTACCTCTTTTAAATTGTGGAAGGCTGTAAAAATTGTTCTCCTAACTCATAATGGTTTGGTTAAGATTCTTAAATTTCAAAAATGCCAATCCATCTTTGTGTCTGTACAAAATATTTTCACAATACAAAGCAACAGCAATATCTTACTTTAAAAATTCATGGATTCCATAGTATTCTTCAATGAATTGCCTGACTTTGATGTCAAAATGTATTCAAGAGTTGTTTGTATACATCTATAATGATTTCTGCAGGGTTTGTGATTTTTAAATCAGAAATCACTTTACCTTATCTGTTGAAATGAGTAGTACAGAAACTAAAAATATTTCTGGTGCTTGTATGAAAAAAGTATATTTTAAAATACTCTGTATTTTGTTTGTATAATGTCCATAATCTATTTAATTCTCTCCTAGATATAATACTTTGAATTATACATTGTTTTATAATATATAGGTTCGTTAATAAATGTGTTATCTCAGATAGCATTCCATATAGAAAAAGTTTAAGATTCCTTTTTTTCCTAGGTCCTTATAGTATTTTATTTCTTTGGGATAAAATGACAATGTTATCCAATTTCAAATGTTTTGTAAAGATTGTGCTATATAAAGGCCATTCTAAGGTGAGGATTTAACGCACTGATGTCAAACTAACTTTCAGTTCAATGAATTACATATATTGTTACATTTGCATTTTAAATTTTTTATTGTGAAAATACTGTACAGAGGGGTTACAATTACATGGGCAAGATAATGAGTACATTTCTCATCAAGCATTGTAGCCTCCTCCTGTATTTGCCCTCCCCATCCATTCCCATCCTTCCCCTGCTCCCCCACTCAATCCTCCCTGCTACCCCTCCACCCGCACAAAGTTGTAAAGTTCATTTTTCGACATAACGACTTGTATTTTTGTAATCAATTTTTTAATAACTGTTTTTCATTTCTTGCATCTCAAGAATGAAAAATATGGAATATTTCACAAATTTTCATATCATCCTTGTGCAAATGCCATGATAATCTCTATATTGTAGTAATTTGGGTAAACGTCCTGCTGAAGCATGTAGTATCCTGTAAATTTAAGTAGTTATTGATGCAATCTTTATACAGGCATATATCCTTGGTTGACTGTTTTTAACTAGGAAACCTTATTGTTCCTAAAAATGTTATTGATCTTACTTCTCTAAAATTCTGTGTATATTGGGAAAAGCTTATATTGTTTGGTCGATTGCTCACATTTGCAATTTTTTTGTCAATGACTATTTTAAGTCTTTTTCATTTTAAATTTGATCATACTTTGAAGCCTTTATAGCTAGGTCCAAAGGTGATTGTTTTTCAAGAACTTATTTATAAACTGAGTTAGCTTTGTGGAGTTAATGGATTCAAAGTAAGCCTTGCTTAAGAGCTACTTCTAAACTTCTGCAGCTTAAAAATTCCTAAATGATGTCTTACTGGTACAAATGTCTACCTGACCCTTTACTCTTCTTCCCTGTAGCAACAGACCAACCAGAATATCTTACCCTGACAGCATAGATTTTCTTATTGGAACAAAACTAATATTAGTTAAAAGGGATCATAGAGAGATAAACAGTTAAGGCAGAATCATTTAGGCTAGAAGGTATTTTATCAAAATATAATTGTTTTTTATACCTAACATTTCAATAGTAGCTAAAGCCAAGAAGGTGAAAAAAATTTCACATGCATGATTACCAAATGTCCTGGCCAGTCTACCATCCATCCAGGCAGGAATTTACACTACTGCCTTTCTTTCATCAAATATTTTCATAGTTACAAGAGAAGTCTATATGTTTCTCCTCGATAATAGGCCTTAAATTGGTAATGTTTTAATCACAGTGTTTCCTCTTGTCTCTAGGCTGTAAATCTCCAAATGGTAAAGCTTTAGGTCCAACTCTGCCAAACACTGAGGTAGAAATAAGGGAATAATATTTTAAAACACAGTTGCCTTTGATACCGTAACCACAACAGAACATTGCAAAACATGTGCCTTTTTTATTATATTTTATAGTTATATATTTTATATTTATACGTGCTGATATTTTATTTCACACAGTGGAACTTACTAGAATTAATTGATAATTTGACAAATAAATAGATATTTATTACAATAAATAGATTGGAATATAAATAATAAGGTTTAGAATGTACATTAGAATATAAAAAGTATCAATGCAATGTCTTTGGTATAAACTTGTGATATGTTCTAAGTATTCTTGGTCTTCTGAATTCACATTGTAAAAAAAAAACAATTGTTTTCCTCTAATGTATAAGGGATTTTACTCTGCTGCTCTGTTTATTGTTTTAACTCACTGGTTGCAAAATGTTTTTCTCTATATTTCTGAAGCATTTCTACTGATTGTACCCAAATTTTGCTGATACGATATCTAAAAGGTATTATTCTTCTGCAGGACCCACGGTTCCTAGGATCCCAGGTCTTAGTTATCCTCTTCATCTGATAACAAGGGGAAGATTTCTCACCTAGGTTCATGAAACATGCCAACAGAAAGTAATTGAAAATCCATCTCAATTCCTTATGACACCAGAATTAGTGGTAAGCAATTGTGTAATGCAATGCAACTTAAAATGAAAGATGAGATCACGAAATCTGAGAGAAAGTACAGTAATTCAAACTTTCAGTTTACAAATGACCAGCCCATATGAGTGACCAAGATCACAAATGTCACAAAATTATTTTTAATACCCCTCTTCTAATGATTACTCAAAGATTTCAGTCCAGCATAAGTAGGCAAAAAAATAGTTCCTAGAACGATAGATCCATAATTGGTCTACCAAGGCTAGGCAAACTTGAATTACAGGTCAAATATAATTCACAAAAACATTAATTGAGAAGATCGTTAATGCTTCAAAATACTGGTACTTCAGTAAAACTTGTTTCTGTAGAATAAAAATGTTATCATTCTCAAACCAATGATAACCTACACTTAATCTCCTGAAAACAGATTCCTTTTCAAATAATCTTTTAAAAATCACATTCACCAAAATTACATTTGACAAGTAGACAATATTGACATTACAAATTTTTCAAGTTTAGGGTGCAAGTTACAATAGAGTTGTTTTTTTTACCCAGCACTAATGCCAAACAGGTTCAACCATTCATTAAAGTGTAGAAATAGTACCACCCACCATTTGTGTTGTTCAGTATGTGCCTTACAGAAATGTGTCAAATAGAAAAACCTCCCATAATTCAAACCCAAACACTAGCTAATAAAGTAAGTTTAATCACTTACTAAGGTATATATATATTTTTTTGCCAGTCATGGGGCCTGAACTCTGGGCCTGGGAGCTGTCCCTCAGCTCTTCAGCTCAAGGCTAGCACTCTACCACTGGAGCCACAGCGCCACTTCTGGCTTTTTCTGCTTATGTGATGCTGAGGAATCGAACCCAGGGCCTCATGCATGCAAGGAAAGCACTCTACCACTGAGCCACCTTCCAAGCCCCTAAGGTGCATTTTAAAATGTCACAAATAGTTGCTTTATCATATGTTATTTTATGTTTTACCTATCAGTCTAACATAGTAAGAAATATGACTTAAAGTCATGAATATGGGTACTCATCAGAGATGTGACAAACAAAAAACCTGTCTTCTATTTCTACCATATTCCTGTATAGTAGAAAATCGTAGTCTTCTACTTTTTCCAAAACTTATAGGTAGTAGAAAATATTATCCCATGTAAAATAAAATAATCATAAACCTTTTTCAAAGCCATTTATAAAATTTGGTAGTTAGGATTATATTCTAAGCCATTTTTAAACTTTCTTGTTGACTAAAGATTAATCTTCCAAATGGATGAGAATAAAATCATGTCTAGGTGCTTCACCTCTCCAGTCTTGCAAATTGTTATTGCAGATGAATGAATTATGGAAATATAAGCTGACATCAGTTCAAGTGTATGCAGGATTGAAACTCCATGGATAGTATATAAAACTTTCAGAATATTAACAGTTTAACAGAATGACTATCAGGAAGTTGAAACCAGAGAGGAATAATAGTAAAGACAGAATGAATGAAAAATGGAACAAGGGGCAAGTACAGCTAGAATACTCAATGTACACATGTGATAAAGGAAGTGATAAATCTGAAATACATCTTGGAGAAGGGTTGGTTGAGAATGATAGAAGGAGTCACTCTGATCCAGGAGCATTGGACAATTAGATGGACATATTTATTGTAATACACTTGCACAACCTTTTGAAATTTAATTAAAAAACACAACAAAAAACAAAAACACACAAAAATCACAACCAAACAGCAATCTCTAGAGAGGAGTATATGACCTCTCAAAATTTTAAATAGTTCATGAAGGGTAGTCTGGGGAATAGCAAACAAAGCTGTTCAAAGAGGGCAGTTTGGTGTAGCAGAGAATTTTGAACAGATTTAAGTAGATTGTCTAAGGTTGTGAATCACCTACATCTGCTGCAAATATTTTCTTCTGTGAGTTCTCTTTGTCTGAAATGGATACTCCAGTCCTCAGCCACACTTGATGGCTTGTGAAGATAGAATGGAAGAAACAAGATCAAGAATCCATTACTCCATTGGAGACAGAAGAGTCCTCTATGTTTTCTCTCATCTCTCTTCACTACTCTTTCTTCATACTTTTAAGTCAAGTGATTTTGAATTATATCTTTCATTCTTTGTTCTGGCAAAGTAATTAGCCAAACTAGTTTCCTAAATATTATTTGCCATTTTTTTTCTACCATGCTGTTTACTTGTCCAAGGGAGTCCATTAAGCTTCACCCTTGCATTTGGTTGCCACGAAAATCCAACATCTATGTTAATGAGGACAAACTCTAATGTAAAACTTTGTCTCCAAAAAACCGATTCAAGAAGCTGTGATCACAAATATTTAGCTATACTTTTTTTCTTTTACCTTGAAAGTCTTCTTGTGTCTAAAGTTCCACAAAAATAAATACTCCACTACTTTTTGGTTCAATCACTTCTAACCTCAAAGATATATTTTGCTAACAAGATGCTTAGAGGAAACTGAAGTATACTCCACTTTTATGTTCTCTCTTAAGACTCTCCTTAGATACCATATCAGGATCAGTGAAGTTATTCTTTGCAAAATTATTTCAATAGATTATTTTTTCTTGGTCTTGCATTTGCTCAGAAAGATGTATGGAACAGAATAGAGTTAAATC